>NC_133378.1:5439263-5527364 GCF_049309525.1 Garra rufa | reverse complement strand
ATAAAACAGGAACGTTTCATTGACTCATACAATGAAATTCTAAAGCACTTTGGAAAACAATGCACGCTCAAGTCCCGCCAACGTATTTTCGCCTGTATGTGTGTGTGTGTGTGTGTGTGTGTGCGTTTGACATGCTCTCATTGAGAATGAACGCTGGAGCTGTGCCAAGGCTGCTAATTAATTTGCACATTAACCAAATGTGTATAATTGCTTGTGTGTGTGTGTGTGTGTGTGCATGAATACCGAAAGAATAAACGGCTTGCCTTATCCACTCTGGCTTGCTGCAAAATAAAATGCACCATACCAAGAGTTCTTTCTAAACTGTGTAAACTTTTTCTAGTGTGATTTCTGTTTAACACATGTCATGCTCAATTATACATTATTCAGTGTTGTTAATCATTCCCAGATCTCACTGGGCACCGTGGAAAAAAGATAAAAGCCGCTTAAAGGAAGTGTGTTCTTTTTCCCTCGGTTTTCAATGGTTCTTTTTGCTGCTCCTTTGCTAATTAATCCTTTTCGGAGCAGTCTGGGGTCAGCTGGCATGCTCGAAGATATGCTGATGACAGTACAAGGACTAATCAAACCTGCAAACTTCTGGCTAATCTAGAACCACTTAAACTACATCACATCTTTTTAAACTCTCAATACACATTAACCCCAAATATGCAAATACATTTAAGATCCAAAATAATATCCTTAAACATGGTAAAGATACCAAATATAATTTGTTTTTATGAAAACGATTATGTACAGTTGAGGTCAAAAGTTTACACCCCTTTCAGAATCTGCAAAATGTAAATTAGTTTTTTACTAAAATATGTTCAGAAGTTTACATCCTCATGATTCTTAATACTGTGTTGTTACAGTACCTGAATGATCCACAGCTGAACAGTTAAACTGCCTGCTGTTCTTCAGAAAAATCCTTCAGGTCCCACAAATTATTTGGTTTTACAGCATTTTTGTGTGTTTGAACCCTTTCCAACAATGACTGTATGATTTGAGATCCATCTTTTCACACTGAGGACAACTGAGGGACTCATATGCAACTATTACAGAAGGTTTAAATGCTCACTGATGCTTCAGAAGGAAACATAATGCATTAAGAACCGGAGGGTGAAAACTTTTTGAATTTGAAAATCAGGGTTAATTTAACATATTTTGTCTTCTAGGAAACATGTAACTATCTTCTGTAGCCTCTGAAGGGCAGTGCTAAATTAAAAAATATATTATATTTAGGAAAAATAAGAAAAATGTAAACATTCTATTCAACCCCAGGTCTTAATGCATAGTTTTTCATTCTGAAGCATCAGTGAGTGTTTTAACCTTCTGTAATAGTTGCATATGAGTCCCTCAGTTGTCCTCAGTGTGAAAAGATGGATCTCAAAATCACACAGTCATTGTTGGAAAGGGTTCAAATACACAAAAATGCTGAAAAACCAAATAATTTGTGGGACCTGAAGGATTTTTCAGAAGAACAGCAGGCTGTTTAACTGTTCAGGAAAAACAAGGGACTAAAACAACTATCACTAAACAAAAACAAAAAACACAGCTGTGGATCATTCAGGTAACAACACAGTACTAAGAATCAAGTGTAAGTAAACGTTTGAACAGGGCCTTGTTTTTAAATTCAATTATTATTTTCTTGTGGACTATATGTACAGTAAACATCTTTTATGTAAAATATTTTATTCAGGTCAGTACTAAATAAACAATAACATGCATTTTGTATGATTATTTGGGTAAAATAACATTTTGCAGATTCTGAAAGGGGATGTAAACATTCAACTGTAATTCTCCTTAAGGCCT
Source organism: Garra rufa (assembly GCF_049309525.1). Lineage (NCBI taxonomy): Eukaryota > Metazoa > Chordata > Actinopteri > Cypriniformes > Cyprinidae > Garra > Garra rufa. The sequence goes on along the minus strand of NC_133378.1, from coordinate 5,525,558 downwards.
ATCCACTTTATTTTACTTTGGATAAAAGTGACTGTTACGCGCACAAATGCCAATTTTGACATTAAATACATAATTTTGTATCACATACTTCATTCAGTCCATGAAATTAGTCTGGTGTCACTCCGTAGCCCATACACTTATAAAAATAAAGGTTCTTTAAGAAATGATAAGAAATGATAAGAAATGATTCTTTAATGGAACCCCATTTTGGAACCTTTATTTGTAAAGGGTTAGTTCACCCAAAATGGAAAATTCTGTCATTGATTACTCACCCTCATGTCGTTCCAAACCCGTAAGACCCTCGTTTATCTTTAGAACAAAAGATATTTTTGATGAAATCCAAGAGCTTTCTGACCCTGCATAAACAGCAACGCAACTGATACATTCAAAACCCAGAAAGGTAGTAAGGACATTGTCAAAATAGTCCATGTGACATCAGTGTTTACAAGCAGAAGAAAACGCACATTGCACACATGCATAAACATGTCTGAAAATTTCGACAGAGAGAATGACTTGCAAGTTTTGCCCAGCTCTACTTATTTGAACCAGAATATACAGACAATGAACTAAAAGAGATGGTCATTCTACGTCAGAACGCCGGCTCTTGTGTCAGCAGCACCGCACGCATAAGTCATGGTACTCTTGTGAACGCCATCACAGACTGATTTAAGCTTACAAACATCAGTGCCTGCGCTAACATTACAAGTAAGGTGGATACTTCTTAGAACAAACTGTAGGGTGATGTTGGCTTTTAGTCTTTTAGGACAGGCTTGTGGTGTTTATCTAAGATAATAGTGGTGCATCTAGCCTGAGGCGTGTATTTAACAGAAAGTAGCCCCCGGCGATTCTCCGCCAATGCAAAGAGACAGAGCTCACTCACAGGCTGAACTGGGTCGATTTGCTCATCAGGAATTCAGGGAGAAACCAGCACCACACGTATAGGTCATGGCACTCTTGTGAAAAGAAGGAATTGTTGAATAAATTTGTTTTCTTTGTGCACAAAAAGTATTATTGTAGCTTTATAAAATTCCAGTTGAACCACTGATGTCACATGGAGTATTTTAATGATGTCTTTACTACATTTCTGGGCCTTGAATGTGGTCTCTGCAGGATTGGAAAGCTCTCGGATTTCATTAAAAACATCTTATTTGCATTCCGAATATGAACAAAGATCTTACAGATTTGGAACGACATTAGCGTAATTAATGACAGAATTTTCATTTTTGGCTGAACTATCCCTTTAAGATTGCAGTTTGGTCACTCTGTCCACATTCTGCACTCTGATTGGTAGTTTCCATGCTGCATTGCTGCAGATGCACACCTCAATTTTATAGCATCAGCAACAGTTGCTGTCGCTCATGTCAACTCTCATTGAAAATGAATGGATTCCGGTCACTGTGCCATTGAAAATTGCTGTCAGATTGCACGAACGCCCCTTTAGTTTGTCTCTCACCCTGGGTGAGACTGACAGAGTCAATGAATCAATAAGCCGAGTGAATTAAAATGCTCGGAAAGTGGTTATTCTACAGTGAAGATGGTCATTATTTTGTCCAATTTACCTTCCATTTGCAAAGTTTACAAAGAGCGGCCTTGAACAGGTCTGGAGCTCTAGCTTTTTTTTAGAGATATTGAGATTCAGCTCACTATTATCCCCTAGTTGTGAATTTTAGTGTGCCTGCAAGGCTTCTGAACCAATTTACCTCTTTTTCCCCAAAGAATCACCTTATCTTTAAGCAGAGTAGTTGAGGTGTATAGTTCACCTCCTTTAGCCTCTGAAAAGTTGAAGCTAAAGCAAACCCTGATCGATTTTTCCGGTGTGTTAAAGTTTCCTTTAGCTCTCAGGATAAGGATGGAGAAGCTCTTGCGGTTGAGCGCAGTAATAAAAAGCTTGCGGTAACCCTGACGGGGGCCAAATCTCAACCTGACTCCCACAAACTCCTGAGCTAACATTTGTCTTTGGCTTTCCATTGGGGCCACGGTACTTTCATGTTCTCTTTTCACACTGCCTTCTCAGCCGTTGCTGGAACCCGCCTCATCTCAGCTCGCAGAATATTAATAGAGAAAGGTAGAGTGGGGGGAAATCACAAATTTCTTTCCTTTGGGCTTCTGCAGGGAAGGAGGAGACCAGGACGCCTACAGAATATACATTCGATACTCTAATTTGACCCTTGTATTCAGTGTGCATAAAATGAAAGAGACATGAGGAGGGAAAGCATGGAAGAAGACATCTAGTGTGTTTGTGTGTGATATATTTCAACTTAAGTCCCACATGGGACGCGAAAGCACTTGTATTTTGCGTTCGCATCAATATGACAGTGATGTACATGCTCTTTTTGCGATGCCCTTACAGATATTTCCACATATGCCTCTGCTTGTCTCGACATGCAAAGCGAGCCTGAAGCCTTCTGGGTATATCAGACCGCCGAGACGCCACACTGTGCAGCTTTGCTTCCATTGCTTCCTGTGCTCCATTCAGTTCAGCAACACAAAACGCATTCAGATTCAAATCGCTCGGTGACAAGCCACTTAGCCTGACAAAAACCGTTCCCCTCTCTTTTTATCCTGCATACAGCAGATGGATCATCAAAAATTGAGAAAGGTGAAAGGGGAGAATGAGAGCGAGGAGAAGGAATGGTGGATGCTGTACTGTATCCTTGTTTCAGATTTGGATTTGTGTTAGTCAGTGTGGTGTGTGTGTTTGTGTGCACACTGTACACGTATGGCATCAGATTACACACACTGCTAGCTGATATAACTGAGGACTGGATAAAAATACACTAAAAAAACTGACACTACAGTATCAGTAGGTTTCCCTGGTAAAAAAAAATAGTAATACATTGGGATGTAACAATATTATCAATATTATCATGGTCACATAACAATATGAAATGATGCTGTAGGTCTTCCAGACAAAAAATGTAGTTTTTAAAAATATTTAAACTTCTTATTCTAAAATGAAAGATCTTTAAACTTGCGTTTTGGGCCATTATGCTGTGACACAGTCTCTATGAAACGAACTAAAAACGAAAGTACAATATGGCTTAATCCCTTCATCAAGTCTGTTTTCGATCGTCTTTCAAAGCGAAACATGCACTTTATTTTGATGATCAGCTTGTGATCCGGTGTTTTCCATGCCTCAGAATGGCTCAGTTCACAGTGAATTAATGCAGTGAATTAGTTTATTGCATGTGCTGTGAGTTTTTTTTTTTATTATTATGCAAGTAGTGAATGTGACAATATTACACCAAACATATAACACATAACAAAAACAAAAACAAAAACAAAAAACAAGTAAAGAATATGACAATATTTAGATAAAGAAGCAATTTCAACATATATACTGATATCTAATATTACAAGTGCATTCATATAACAGTGTATGTATTTATGTGTCTGTGAACATTATGATCATGTGTGTACGCGAATGTCTGCACATGTGAGCCAGTTATTGCATCTTGGGGTGGGAGAGGTAGTACATAAGTGAAATAATATCTAACAGATTATTATTAATAATAATAATAATAATAATAATAATAACAATTAAAAAAAGGAAGCCATTGGAGATATCAAATATTATTAGCAATAATAATAACCATTATACCTATAACAACAATAACAACAACAACAATAATAAAAATGGCAATAATAATAATAACAAGTTGGAGATTTAGAGAGAATTGGAAAGGGTGGAGGACAATGAGGAAGGCAAGTAATAATAACAATTGTATTGAATTATAACTTAAAAAAAATAAGAATAAGAATAAATACTACTACTAATACTACTACTACTAATAATAACAATAATAGTAATTTTTAGGCTTGCCTCTGATCCCTCCATGGCTACCACATGCTACGACCCAACATTGGTGCCGGAGAAGAACGCTGTGCTGTGAGTTTAGCCAATGTTTGGGAATGCAACATCCAATTACGGTTTATTTTCGCAGCAGTTGATTACAACGTTTCACTAGATTTGTAGTGGGTCGCGTCTTTGTAAGCCTGTTTTCACTGAAGCTGAAGTTTTAATTTAAAATAAAAGTACTCCTGCCGTTTCCGTCAAAATAAAAGCTTAAAAGTGCAGTATGAATTGCTGACAGATAACGGTTTAAATGGGTAATGTTACTGCAGTCCAAATTCATAATATCTCTTTCAAGATATATTAGAAATTAGGAAAGAATTAAAAAGAGGTTTAAAAGAGGGTTTGAGTCCCCTTTAAAGTTCAGGTACAAGTTAATTCATTGACCTTTTTCTGAAGTTTTCTTAGTTAAGAACATGGGTTGGAGCTCTCAATTTTGAACACTCAGAGTGCATTAGATTTAACTTTAAAATGTACATAAAATGTCTTCATTTCTTCATTTGTCTTTTTTTAAATATCACAATAAATACTGTATCGTGGACTTCATATAACACTATTATCGTATTGTGAGATTTTGATATTGTTACATTGTTACAGTTTTTAGATATTTAAAAAGTGATACTAATAACTAGCCACTGTACCTGAGCTTAAAACTATAAATTAATACTGTACCTAAATGTAAACTATGTGTTATTATTTAACAGTATTTATTTATTTATTTATACAACAGTTCTTTTTGGTCCTCAAATCTGATTGGCTGAGAGGAGTGCAATAGTGATATTGTAACTTTGTAGCATTTCACAGTTTGTATCACCCTGCTTGTGTTTTTCTCACAGCGATTGTCATGGTGGACATCTAAATCCACTATAATTTAAAAAAGCAATACTGTTTTTGTGTTACACAATATAGTTTTAAGAGATTTTTAGGTGAGAATGTATTTGTAGTTTAGACTTCAAATATGTGGTTTGTTAATAAAGATACCCAGACAGCACACATACATCCGCAAAAGATGTCTGTTAAAGATCTCTTGATCTGGAAAGCATCTGCTGTATACAAATGCCTGACAGATGTCAGTTTTACATATATTATAAATCATAAACATCTTAAAGACATCTAATATACATCTATTTGACATCTGATAGGAAACGTCCCATAGATGTATTGCAGATGAGCAAACACTACAAAATACGTCTTGCAGATGTAAATGCAGATGTCAAACAGATGTCTTTGTGATGTACTTGTGCTATTAGGATACCCAGATAGCACACGTACATCTGCAAGATGTCTGTTAAAGATCACTTGATCTGGAAAGCATCTGCTGTGTACAAACATCTGACAGATGTCTGTAAGATGTCAGTTTAACATCCATTCTAAATCATGAACATCTTAAAGACATCTAATAGACGTCTTGCAAATGTAAATCCAGACATCAAATAGACGTCTTCTAGATGTACGTGGCTATTAGGGGTGAGCTCCAGGGCGTCAGCGGCCGCTCAGTGCTCATGAACCCGCTAAGAGCAGCCTCACCTCAGCCAGATCTTCGGAAATTTGCAGCTGGTTCTGATATTTCTATAGTGGTTAAACATGAAATATAATTTATTTTGTGTAAATCTAACAGGCAGTCTTTGGTCTCATTAATCTATAATTAGTTCCAGAGCAAATAGTTTTGGCTGAGGGCAAAATCTCATCATGTTTTATTTTATGCAAATTCAATGCTGTATATCAGAGCGCTGCCTTTATACTTTTTGACTTGACTTTTTGCCTAGCAACTTTTATGATGGCTGTTCTTGCTTATTAAATATTATAATTCAATAAATAACATTTTATACAAATAATAATAGTATTTAAAAATGGCGTGTGTGTTTGTGATGGTGTGAGTGCTGTGCAGAACTCAACAGGCATTTTGATTCTGTGTGTACACAGTGTGTGTGGGCCTGTTGATCAGGGATAGAAGAAATAAACACACAAAACATAAACCCTGACCTCTCTGCTTACCCCCTGAAGTGAAACACACTCATTATCATGCGCACACTAACAGTTCAGACGGACCTCCGCTACTTCCAGAACCATCGCTATGGCAACATCGCACGTCCGCTCGTACAACTACACAGGTCTCTCTCTCTGTGATGGACACGTTCAGAGAAGGCTAAAGCCAGACTCACAGCAGGATGAATGTGAATCCTCTTTCTCATTTGTATGTTTGTGTTTATGTGTGTAAGCCGCAGTACATTAGTTCTAGGTCTCTGTTCAGCGTGTCAAAGTGCGCTCTCACCCAGATTTACTTCCCTCGTCGCTCCATTATTCAATCTTGACCTACACATCCATCCATCCCTTGCTCACCCCATGCCCTCTCTTTTCCATCACCCTGACTGCTCTACCTTTTTTCATCATCAATTGCAAAATAGCCCTGATCTGCTGCTGCCCTAGAGGAAGAATCCAAGAAAACAGTGAACAGACACCATTCACTATCCTGTCCAACTGTATCTATCCATCGCCTCTGACATCAAAGAGTTAATTCTGAGTTAATTCTGAAATGCCACTATTTATTACAATTACAGTGCCTTGCAAAAGTATTCATACCCCTTCCATTTTTTTTCATATTTTGTTATGTTGCTGACTTATGTTACACTGCTTTAAATGACCTTTTCCACATCTATCTACATCCCATACACCATAAAAATAAAAAACTTATATGATTTCATTGCATAAGTATTCATACCCTTAACTTGGACAGCTGAAATTTAGCTCAGGAGCATTCATATTGCTTGTAGATGTAACTACACTTCGAGTGAAGTTAACCTCTGGCAAATTCAATTAAATGGGTATGATTTGGAAAGGCAACACATCTTAGTAAAAGGTATAGGAGCTGAAAACGCATATCAGAGCAAAAACCAAGCCCTGAGGTAAAACTGCCTATAGAGCTCAGAGACAGGATAGCATCAAGTCACACATTTGGGAAGAGCTCAGAAAAAATTCTGCTGCATTGAAGGTTCACAGTTAAGTTACAGTACCCTTAATGGAAAAAGTTTGAAACAACCACAACTCTTCCTAGAGCTGGCCTCCTGGCCAAACTGAGCAATTGATGGAGAAGGGTCTTGGCTAGAGTGGTGACCAATAACCTGATGGTCACTCTAGTTGAGCTCCATGATCATATATGCAGATTTACACAGAGACAGACATCACTGCAGCACTCCAGCAATCTGGGCTTTATGGTAGTTTGGCAAGACTCAATCATTTCCTCAGTGAAGACACATGAAAACACATCTGGAATTTGCAAAAAATCTCCTGTAGGACCCTCAGACTGAAGATTCTCTAGTCTGATCTCTAGGCCTCAATCCCAAGCATCATGTTTGACGGAAACCAGGCACTGCTTACCACCTGAAGAGTACCATGCCAACAGAGGATGTTTTTTAGTGGCAGGGACTGAGGGACTTGTCAGAGTAGAAGAAAAGCTCATTGCAACAAAATATTGAGATAGTCTTACAGAAAACCCAGGCCAGATCATTCAGAACCTCAGACTGGGCAGAGGGTTTACCTTCCAACTGGACAATGACCCTAAGCACACAGCAAGAGTGGCTTATAGACAACTCTGTGAATCTCTTTGAGTGGCCCAGCCAGAGCCTGGGCTTGAACCCAGTCAAACATGTTTGGAGAAACCTGAAAATATCTGCCAGACCCCATCCAAGCTGACAGAGCTTGAGAGGTGAAAAGGTGAGGCGAAGAATGCCAAATGTTGATGTGCAAATCTTGTTGCATCATACCCAAAAAGACTCGACGCTGTGAAGGTGCATCAGCTACTGAGTTAAGGGTATGAATACTTATGCAATGTACTTATTTTTTTTCTGTATACCTGGTTGTAACATAATGTGCATACAACATAAAATAAACATGTGCCTGTGTGTGTGAACTCTGAAAGAATAACTAGTGTTTTATATTGTTGATGTTGTACAATAAACCATCAGCCTTTAGTGCTGAATAACAGTAGTTATTGCTATAATAGGGTAATGCATAGAACATATTGGCTCTGATATGGCTTGTTTGAAATGCAGACCATTAGGAACAAGACGGTTTCACCCCAAGCTTTTAAGATCCATTCACTCAGGATCGTATGAAACCACATAATAATCTGGAGACGCGTTTTTGTGTCTTCCAGACACATGCACCCACTCACAGTTCTCATATTATGTTTTTCACATGTGCAGCCCACTCTTTCCATTCATCTGACCATGTGAGCATGAGTTACAGCCATGCGCTTTCTTTTGCAAGGTGTTACGACATCTGTGCGGGAACAAGGAAAGAGGAAAAAGAGAGAATGCATCACTCTTTTGAATATATAAAGATCAATGGAAGATCAAAGGAGAGGACGCAGTAAGTCAGCTTACGGACGCTACGTTTAATAGATGAAAGCATGACTGGCTCTCATACATGCTGTCTGTTTTCATTCATCCGGTCCATCCTCTCATCTCTTGACAACAGGCTCTTGACAACTCTGCTCAGGCTTTGGTTCACTGCTTAGACTCTCACCATAAAAATGATTAATCCAACTGAAAATCTGGCTAAAACCCTAAAATAAAAATTAGATTTCTACATTTTCTAAAGAACAGAGTTCTACTTGCATGTGCAAAGGTGGCTTTTACTATATCAGTGTGTCATGCAGTTGCTAATGTTTTCTGAGTATTTTACAGTATGATGCTATGCAGTTGTTAGGGTGGTTGCCAACTGTAAGTATTTTTAATGTGTTTTTTAATGCAGTTAATAGGGTGTTCTAGGTGGTTGCTAGTATGTTCTGAGTGGTTGCCAGTTTGCTGCTAGAACACCAAACCCACAGTTTCAGCATACAAAAGAAATAATAAACTACCATGGTAATACCATGTAGGTTGTAGCTAGAGTGTTCTGGGTAACTGCCAATGCTATGCTTATTAGTTGTGAAAGCATTCTGGGTGGTTGCCAGTGCATTCCTACTGTAGGTGTATGCTAGGGGTCATATGAGTCTTTTTAATGTGTTTCTACTGTATGTAGGTGCTAGGCTGTTCTGGGTGGTTACTACTGTCTTGCGAGTATGTTAATGTGTTTCTGTGCAGCGATAAGTTATTCTTTGTGGCTTCTAGTTTGTTCTGGGTGGTTGCCAGCTTGTTGCTAGAACTCCAACTTTCCTGCATTACATTTCAGCATACAAAAAAAAAAAAAAAAAAAAAAGCAGTGGTGGACAATAAGTATTTCTGCTTTGCTTTTATACTGAAGTATATTAAGCATCTGTTTTTATCACAGTAGTTTTTTTTAAGAAATGTTTACTTTTCATTCCATTCCAAAGCATAATATTGTACTTTTTACTTCACTATATTTAGTAAAAACATAATGGTCCTTGTTATTTTAAACTGGAGAAACGTCACCTGCTCTGATACCAGTGTCCGATTCATGAACGAGCTGATTCTTCTCAATTAACCTGTTAAATCAGTTTAAAATCTGCATTGAAAAATTCATTCTCGAATCAGACTAAGCGGATCGCAGCTGTTCTTGAGTCAACAACTCACTGAGTCAAATGATCCAGCCAGAGCGAATTTCCAGTCAGTGACTCACTGATTTGAATGATCTGGTCAGAGTGAGTTTCGAGCCAATGACTCACTGATTCGAAGGATCTGGTCAGAGCAAGTCTCCAGTAAACAACTCACTGATTGAAATTATTCAATCAAAGTGAGTCTCCAACCAACAATTCACTGAATTTAAATGATCCGATCAGAGTGAGTTTCCAGTCAACAACTCATTGATTCGAATGATCTGGTCAGAGCAAGTCTCTAGTCAACAACTCACTGAATTTAAATGATCCATTCAGAGTGAGTCTCGAGTCAACAACTCACTGATTTCAATTATCTAATCAAAAAGTGAGTTTCCAATAAACAATTCATTGAATTTAAATGATCCGATCAGAGTGAGTTTCCAGTCAACAACTCATTGATTCGAATGATCTGGTCAGAGTGAGTTTCGAGCCAATGACTCACTGATTCGAAGGATCTGGTCAGAGCAAGTCTCCAGTAAACAACTCACTGATTGAAATTATTCAATCAAAGTGAGTCTCCAACCAACAATTCACTGAATTTAAATGACCCGATCAGAGTGAGTTTCCAGTCAACAACTCATTGATTCGAATGATCTGGTCAGAGTAAGTCTCTAGTCAACAACTCACTGAATTTAAATGATCCATTCAGAGTGAGTCTCGAGTCAACAACTCACTGATTTCAATTATCTAATCAAAAAGTGAGTTTCCAATGAACAATTCATTGAATTTAAATGATCCGATCAGAGTGAGTTTCGAGGCAACGACTCACTGATTCGAATGATCTGGTCAGAGCAAGTCTCTAGTCAACAACTCACTGAATTTAAATGATCCGATCAGAGTGTGTTTTGAGGCAATGACTCACTGATTCGAATGATCTGGTCAGAGCAAGTCTCTAGTCAACAACTCACTGAATTTAAATGATCCGATCAGAGTGTGTTTTGAGGCAATGACTCACTGATTCCAATGATCTGGTCAGAGCAAGTCTCTAGTCAACAACTCACTGAATTTAAATGATCCGATCAGAGCGAGTTTCGAGGCAACGACTCACTGATTCGAATGATCTGGTCAGAGCAAGTCTCTAGTCAACAACTCACTGAATTTAAATGATCCGATCAGAGCGAGTTTCGAGGCAACGACTCACTGATTCGAATGATCTGGTCAGAGCAAGTCTCTAGTCAACAACTCACTGAATTTAAATGGTCCGATCAGAGTGAGTTTCGAGGCAATGACTCACTGATTTAAATTATCGAATCAAAGTGAATTTCCAATTAACAATTTATTGAATTTAAATGATCCGATCAGAGCGAGTTTCGAGGCAACAACTCACTGATTCAAATAATCTGGTCAGAGCAAGTCTCTAGTCAACAACTCACTGAATTTAAATGATCCATTCAGAGTGAGTCTCGAGTCAACAACTCACTGATTTAAATTATCCAATCAAAGTGAGTTTCCAATTAACAACTCATTGAATTTAAATGATCCGATCACTGATTCGAATGATCTGGTCAGAGCAAGTCTCGAGTCAACAACTCACTGATTTAAATTATCCAATCAAAGTGAGTTTCCAATTAACAATTCATTGAATTTAAATGATCCGATCACTGATTCGAAGGATCCGATCAGAGCGAGTCTCCAGTCAACAACTTACTGGTTCAAATGATCCTGTCAGAGCGGGTCTCAAATCAACAACTCACTGATTCAAATGATCTCATCAGAGTGAGTTTCGAGTCAATGACTCACTGATTCAAAGTATCTGGTCAGAGCAAGTCTCCAGTCAACAACTCATTGATTTAAATTGCCTGGTCAGAGCAAGTCTCGAGTCAACAACTCACTGATTTAAATTATCCAATCAAAGTGAGTTTCCAATTAACAATTCATTGAATTTAAATGATCCGATCAGAGCGAGTCTCCAGTCAACAACTAAATGATTCAAATAATCCTGTCAGAGTGAGTCTCCTGCTCAGGTAGTTTGAGCAGTAGAATTATTTAGTATTTTTACTCAAGTACTTGTACTTTAGTTACTTGCATTCAAGTACTTGATTTGTAAACTTGAAATATATACAATAAAATAGTATTCTCTGTCACAGTACCGACTTGAAGAAAGAGAGCCAGAAAGACTTTTTTGTTATAATCTACTTTATGGTACTGGTAGTCAAGCTTATTGAGCATGAAACTGCAGCACAATGAGGAACAGCATCTTTGAGGCAGCATGATGGCTTGTTCATTACCAGTGATTCAATTGTGAGCATGTTGAGAACCGCAAACAGTATATTTTTTAAATGACTGCAATCTGTTGAAAGCAACTCATAATAATATATCGTAGATTGTGCTCATGGTGGCAGCTAAATACGAGCACCTACATCTGTCAGTAGTTTACTGGGAAACCGCTCACACTGATGAAGCAAAAACATAAACGAGAACAATTTAATAACTGAAAAATACGGGCCTCATGAAATACTGAGGCAGGCTGGATGAAGTTAAACACATCTGTAAAATCTGGCACCGTAAGAGCAGTAAAGCGTGTTTGGCAGATGAGTCGCACATATGGACTGAACAGGGCCAGACACATCCGTGCGCTTCAGGCCTGGGTTTGGGTTGAACTGTGTTATGAACTGAGTGTTTTAGATATGGGAATATCTGCAGCGGCCAACGAGAGGATGATGTTTTTTTTAATTTTTAATTTTTTTATTTAGTGAGTGTTATGGGCTCTATTAAACACTTATCTCCTTTCCTGAGTATTTGATGTGTGTGTGAGCGGTGAAACAGAGTGGGATGTGTTAAGTTTCTGTCACACATCATTAATCAGTGTGAGTGTGTTTTCCTAGTGAACGAGGATGTGACAAGAATTGACCGCAGGACACGCCTCAGATATGACACGTTTTCACACACTCGACTTTCACTGCAAGCTGTGCTAATACTGAATAGCAGGGGTGAGAAATCACAGGCGGTGCTTGTAAAATATATTAAATTATTACACATAACTGAGGGAAAACTGAGTTTTAAAGACGTATATATTTATCGTACACTTTTATAAAAAAAAAAAAACTAAACAATGTTCTTATGACTATAAAATAAAAAGTCCACGCATAACGTCTCGGGTTACTATTGTAACCTTAGTTCCCTGAGGGAACGAGACGCCGCGTCAGGAACGCTATGGGGAACGCCATTGGCGGGCCGCACTCTGAACTATGTCTAACAACCAATGAAATGACGGGAGTGACGTCACAGGCGCGGTGACGTCATCGACCGGGAAGTATAAAACGCGTGCGTTTGAAGCCGGCGGCAGCTCTTTTTAGGAATGAAGCGAGCGCCGCAGGGTGCGGGAATTATGGTCCGAGACGCGGCGTCTCGTTCCCTCAGGGAACTAAGGTTACAATAGTAACCCGAGACGTTCCCTTCCGGGAACTCGAGCCGCGTCAGGAACGCTATGGGGAACGAGACTACCAACGCCCCCATAATTTCCGAGCCCTGCGAGTGTCTGCTCAACCAGGGTGGAAAAAGAGAGAGCCCTTGTCTAGCATTCCGCGGACAAGAAGGCCCTGTAGTCCTCGGCCCTCGGGCACACGAGGAATGGTAGTCTTCCTCTGTCTGGTCGCCAGCCAGAACGAGAGGTACTCCGCGGCCCTCAGGCACACGCAGAGTCTTAGTCCTTTGTCTGGGGGTTAGCCAGAACAAGAGGGACCGAATGACCACTGTCTAGCACTCGGCGGACAGATGGTGTAGGTAGTCCTTGGTCCAGGAGGACAATGCACTCGACCTCAAGAGTGCTCCCCGGCCCGCAGGCACACGGGGAATGGGGTTCTACCTCTGTCTGGTCTCCAACCAGAGCGAGAGGTGCTCCTCGGCCCTCGGGCACACGAGGAGTCTTAGTCCTTTGTCTGGGAGTGGCCAGAACAAGAGGGACTGCAACGACCACTGTCTAGCACTCGGCGGACAGATGGTGTTAGGTAGTCCTCGGTCCGCAGACCCACGAGGACAGTGCACTCGACCCCAAGAGTGCTCCTCGGCCCGCAGGCACACGAGGAATGGAGGTCTTCCTCTGTCTGGTCGCCAGCCAGAACGAGAGGTACTCCACGGCCCTTAGGCACACGCAGAGTCTTAGTCCTTTGTCTGGGAGTTAGCCAGAACAAGAGGGACCGAATGACCACTGTCTAGCACTCGGCGGACAGATGGTGTGGGAAGTCCTCGGTCCGCAGACCCACGAGGACGGTGAGCTTGACCTCAAGGCTCCTCGGCCCTCGGGCACACGAGGAGAGGGTGATCCTTTGTCTGGGGGTTCAGCCAGAACAAGAGGGATCCAAGGCTCGGCCTGGAGCTCCGCCAGGACGCGAGGGAATAAGCCATTGTCTAGCATTACGCGGACAAGAGGGCACTGCAATCCCCGGCCCTCGGGCTCACGGGGAAGACAGTAGGTGCCTCCGCCTGGTAGCCAGCCAGTGCATGAGGCACTCCTCGGCCTTCTGTGAAGGCAGACGAGGAGTCTTAGTCCTTGGTCTGGGGAAAGCCAGAAACCAGAGGGACCGGAGTACACTCGGTCTGATAGCATCCTGCGTCAGAACACGAGGAGAATTAAGCCATTGTCTAGCATTCCGCGGACAAGAGGGCTGTGCAGTTCTCGGCCCTCAGGCACACGAGAACCGTGACCTCTGCCTGGTTCGCCAGCCAGTGCGAGAGGTACTCCTCGGCCCTCGGGCTCACGAGGAGTCTTAGTCCTTTGTCTGGGGGTAACCAGAACAAGAGGGACCGGAAGCTCGGCCTGGTAAGCATACCGGGACGCGAGAGTATGAGCCTTTGTCTAGCATTACACGGACAAGAGGCTTTTAGGTCTGCTCCTCGGCCCTCAGGCTCGCGAGGATGCAGGGACACTCCTCGGCCCTCTGGCACACGAGGAGCGTCGTGGCGAAAACGACTTCTCTTCTTTCCGCAGAAAGAATGCGCCTTGAGAAGTCTCCTCCTGGCTAGGGAGGTGGCTAACCCTCTAGGCCTAGCGCACTAGGCCGAGAGTACAGCCGAGCCTGGAGCGGCTCTGAGGTCAAGCTCATAGTACCTGACGAATGTCAGGGGCGAGGACCAATTGTCAGGGGCGAGGACCAACCCGCAGCATTGCAGATGTCCTGGAGGGGGACACCTGCTGTCAGAGCTTTTGGAGGCCGGCAGCCTCAGAAGGAGTAAGTCTTGGCTCCCCATGGAGCTGGGAGACCAGAGGACTTGGAAGTAGTAGGAATGGCATCTGTGATCCATCTACTGATAGCTCTGAACGTGCCACATGCTTTCTTTGTGGCCGTATGTGCCCAGTGCGCATACTGGACAAATATACTTCCCATTGGTCGCACTCCAAGAATGGAGGTAATAAAGGCTTGAGACCCCTCAGGGTCTCAACCTGAGTGCACCACTGAGGAAACCATACCGACGAGCCACCACGAGGGGCGTGGTAGGCCAATAAGCCGCCACGAACGCCCTCAGGATGGAGTGAGCTGGTTTTGTGGGTTTGCGAGGACTCAGTACTGTACCAACGGGCAGTAACTTGGTCTAGATGGTGTTCGTGACACCATGAAGCAAACAGGTTCCACTTAAGGTTTCCTCGTGAAGGGAGCTCTGGATAGGAGCAGGGTCTCAACAACCTCAGTTGAGAGACCCGAGTCTATGAGTTGCGCCCCCCCAGGGGCCATACTCATAACTTTTCACCTCTCCATGTGGGGGTAGCAGGCTGCGCCCCCAGCTAGAGAGGGAAGGTCCAAGGCATGGTTGGACTAGCCGAGACGATGCCGGCATGCTCTTTCCAGAACTCCTGGGTGCACAGTGATCGGGAGAATGTGTACAGACGCAGCCTCAGCCACGTCTGTACTATGGCGTCCAGTCCGGGCGGACCTGGAGGCACTAAGGAGAACCAGAGAGAACCTTGCGATATCTATCGAGTCGCCAGAGGTCCCAACTTCTGAGTCTCCATGCTTCATTACTTCCTGATGAAGCCTCGATCTCCCGACCGTGGAGGAAAGTGTGACCAGGGGGCACTTGCCCACTGAGAGGCCACCTAGAGGGGCGTGGTAGGCGCTTATAGCCGCCACGTAACCCTCAGGGTGGAGTGAGCTAGCCCTGCGGAAAGGCGAGACTGTAGGAACTCCAGAACTGTACCGACCGGGCAGTTGACTGGATCCAGGTGGTGCTCGCGGCACCATCTCGCTAATAAGTTCCACTTAAGGCCATACAGTTTCCTCGTAGAGGGAGCTCTGGATTGGAGAAGGGTCTCAGCAACCTCGGTTGAGAGACCCGCTCCTATGAGTTGTGCCCCCTCAGGGGCCACACCCATAACCTCCACTTCTCTGGGTGGGGGTGGCATATTGCGCCCCCAGCCTGAGACAGGAGGTCCCTCCTGACGGGAATCTCCCACGGAGAGCCGTCTAGGAGAGATACCAGGTCCGAGAACCATACTCGTGCCGGCCAGTACGGGGCTACTAGTAGCAGCCGCACTTGAAACCGACGGACCCGTTCCAGAACTCCCGGGAGCAGAGCGATCAGGGGAAAGGCGTACAGACGCAGCCTCGGCCACGTCTGTGCCATGGCATCCAGCCCCAGTGGAGCTGGAGGAACTAGAGAGTACCAGAGGGGACAGTGCGATGTCTCTTGAGTCGCAAACAGGTCCACCTGTGCCTGGCCAAATGTTCTCCAGATCTGCTTCACCACCTCTGGGTGAAGCATCCATTCCCCGGGCCTCAGCCCCTGCCTGGCAGGACGTCTGCTCCCACGTCCAGAGATACTGGACTGCTCTCTCAGGGAGAGAAGTCTTTCCTTAAGACCAAAGGAGAATCCGGTACGCCAGCTTATCTAAGGGGCGTGAGCGGATACCTTCTGGAAGGAAACACTTCAGGGCGTGGAACACGGCTAGCATCTCTAGGCGATTTGTGTGCCAGGAGAGATGGGATTGCTCCACAGGCCTTGGGTTGAGCGGCCACTCATGACCGCCTCCCCATCCGGTGAGGGATGCGTCCGTCGCTAGCATGACGCGGCGACGAGGAGCTCCCAGAACCGGACCCTGAGAGAGAAACCAGGGTTTCTTCCACATGGCCAAGGCACGTAGGCAGGGCCGCGTGACCTTGATCTTGCGAAACAGGTTTCCCCTCGGGGAGAACCACCTGGTTTGAGCCACCACTGAAGTGGTCTCATAAGCAGCAGTCCAAAAGGAATAACGTTGGAAGCGGCTGCCATAAGACCTAACAGTACTTGGGACTGTAGACAGTGGGTGACGGGCCTAGCTTGACCGCATTTACTGCAGTAAGGATCGACTCGAACCGAGCGGGTGACATTCGTGCCTGCATCGTGGTCGAATCCTAGACTACACCTAGATAAGTGGTTTTTAGAAATCACACCCTTCTTGGTGTTGAGTCTCAACCCCAATTCTTTCATGAGAGCGAGAACAACACCTCGATGTTGAGCCGCTAATTATTCTGAGCTGGCCAGAATCGACCAGTCGAGTATGCGGATGTCCTGGAATCACGGAGGAGCCAGAGCAGCATCCACACACTTCGTGAAAGTTCGGGTGAGAGCTAGGCCGAAAGGAAGTACTCTGTATTGGTGAGCTTTGCCCCCGAAAGCGAGCCTGAGAAACTTCCTGTACTGACTTCCTGTTTCCAGACCCTGCTCGGGGTTTACCCCGCTGAAAGGTGTCGGCTTAGCGCCGAACTGAATAGTGTAACCTTTCTCTACAGTACGCAGGACCCACTTGAAACATTTGGCAGTAGTTTCCACGCTGCCAGAGAGTTTACTTAGGGTACCAGCCTCTCGAGACTGGTGTCTGGATTTACTCGAGGAACTAACTCGGAGACCTGTAACAGCAAGCTGGCAGGAAGCTCCTGAACTAGCTCCTCGGAAGTCCCCCGCGGGGGCTGCGAACTCTCCAGGGCCGCTACGTTTCCGGGCGGGACAGCTAGAGGATGTTCGCGGGAGATCGCCACGCCCTGTAACACTGGCAGGGTTAGCTGACTCATCTCCTGAGGGCCACGAAGGGGTCTGAAACCCGCACCCGGAGGTACGGTGCAAACCCCCTCGCGAGGGGCTGCCCTCAACGGCCCTGAGCCGTTTAGCCGAGGACTTCCTAGATTGGAGGACGACCCTCAGGTTGAACCTCTTCTTTTTCTTGGAAGCCCCCGACTTAGAGCGTTGCTTTCCGGGTCCTCTAGGCACAGCCGGAGGAACGCGGGCGGCAACGCTCTGTTTCTGCGCCTCTGATGTGGAGAGCTGGTACACGGCTGGGGTTTAAATCTTTCCCGTCAGGAACCCCAACACGTGTTCATTTGCTCATCAAACCTGATTTTTAGTTTTATTAAGTGGCCTGAAGAGCAAAGATGGAGCCTTCAAAAATGATGCCTAGACCGGGGAACAGAGGCTGATAGCGTCTGTTCAACCCGCGGCGTCATCTTTACTTTCTAGTTTTCCTAGATCTAAAACTCAATGTAGATCGGGAAGGACAGAAAGCTCCGTTTGGAAGTGCCGACTTTGTCCGCAGGAAGCAAAACGTTTGCTTTTCTGCGGCTCATGTTTGCTTATTTAGCTAATTGCACAGTCAGCACAACCACCAGCTCATATACTGAGGCGATCAGGGGGGGGCGGTTGAATACTTTTGACAACGCACTTCACATCAACCTCCTCGGAGGAAGATATGGAAAGCGTTGGAAACCTTTCCTGGAGGGAAGTAACCGCATTGCGGGCTTCCTCATCCAGAAAAAAGGTTTACCGATCCACCAGATAGGAGAGGAGATAGGGTATTATTAAAACACCCGTCTCCAGTCCCTCTAATAGATCGAGCCGCGATCCCAGCGAGTGAAGCAACCGCTCCGCCTCGGCGGAAGCGGGGCCAGACCCGCGAGAAACGCTGGCGAAGGCTCCCTCCTCGAAGAGAGCCTTCTGTGGAGCACCCGCAGAGGAGATTTTTACGCTCACACTGTGGACAGTCAGCCTTTTCGAGGGCTGACTGTGCGTGCTCTACACTCAAGCAGACCACACATAGACTGTGTGTATCCCCACCAACAATGAAGCATTGGCAGGAAGGAACACACTATCTATGTGGCTGCTTGTACCGCCTAGTTTCGTAACACTTCTTTCCCCCATGGTTGCATTTTAAAGGTCATACTACTCAAATAAAAGCCGTGCAAACTGGCACGAAAAAACAGCAGTATGACCGAGACAGACACAGACACAGAGCGCTCTCGCTGAATGACAAAAAGCTGCCGCCGGCTTCAAACGCACGCGTTTTATACTTCCCGGTCGATGACGTCACCGCGCCTGTGACGTCACTCCCGTCATTTCATTGGTTGTTAGACATAGTTCAGAGTGCGGCCCGCCAATGGCGTTCCCCATAGCGTTCCTGACGCGGCTCGAGTTCCCGGAAGGGAACAATAAGTGTAACACTGCATTAAATTATTGTTTTTCCAAAAAAAATATTAAAACGTTTTCTGTTTAATTTAATTGCATTTTTGTTTTGTTTTTCTGAGCAAAAAATAAATATCATACATTTTTCCCTAATTTACAGAAGACACCCACTAAAATGTCATTCAGTGTAACAGTCTTGTCTGGCATATTTACAACAAATTTTTTTTTGACACATTAAAAGATGAATTACTTTCACCCCAAATACTAATTAGCCACTATCCTAGGTTTTGCCCATTTGTCAGTATTTTTTTTTACTAACTTAAAACACAAAAAAATTAATATGCTCCCTTATTTGTTTATATATATTAATATGTGCAAGTCAGAATAAGCATGTTGTTTGAATTTTGACATAAATACACTGAATTACAATGCAACATTATTTCAACCAAATTTTGACATTTTATTCTCCAAAAACATAAAAGTAGACCCTTTATCTACATTTAGTATCCTTTCTATGGACAATATCACTTTTGTACATTTCTTTTGACATGCACATCTTAACATCTTTGACCCAAATATAACACTGTTAATTAATAATTCATGTTTGTGGGGAAAAAAGCAATAATGTTAGTATATTCAGATTCAGTTTTTCAGAAATGAATATGTAGAAAGAACAGACTAACAAATGCTGTAATGTACTGTTCATTTTTAGTTCTAATACCAAATTCATTAACCTCATGGTAAAGTCTTACAAATTTGTGTGAGACACAATTTTGTTGTATTGTGAACATTATGCTGAGATGAGTAATGGTATGTTAACCGTCTGTTTCCCATGGTGTAAAGATGGCAGCCACAGACAGTTGGCTGGATGTGTAAAAACACCAGGATGTGGATTTTGTCACAGCCCCTAGACGGCCCTCTTCAGGCCTTGTGTGTAGACAAAAGTGCTATGCTCTGGAGGGCCGTGTGTGTGTGTGTGTTTATGAAGAGGGGCTCTGACAAAAGTATCCATGGTGACACAGCGATCTGTAACTCATGCTGCAGCAAATGTGTCCCATTTCCCTAAAGCGTCTGTTCAGCCGTCTCTGTCTGTCTCTATGTATCTGTCTCTCTCTGTCTATTGATTTCCTCTCCCACCTCACTATCTCATTCAACTTCTATTTCTCTCCACCGTTCATCTTTTTTCCCAAAGACTACTCATGCCACCATTTTCCCTGTCTCTTATTCTTTCTGTAAGACTGCAAGAAGGAAGGGACACATTGTGTTAGCTGCGTATTGCACTAAACACCGTCTGCATGCGTCTGTTAATTGAATAATAGACAGGGTGAGTCTCCGTGCATTAGTAAGGCAGCATGGGAAATGTAGGCAACAGAAGTGCCTTCAGTACCTTCAGAGTCTTTAGACATGTAGAGGGATAGCTTGGTGCCGTAGGGGATCCGAATACAATCTGGACCAGGGATGGAAAAGAGCAATATATCAACCCAACCCACGCACAGATTCGAAGACAAATGCATCTTTAGACAATACACAAACACAGGATGACAACTCGCATACCAAACTCTCAAATCCTGAATGCAAATACCCACGTTTAACCTCTATATTAAGTTCAGTAGCATGGGAATTCACTTTATTTGGGAAGGTAGACTGTGTACATGTTCCATCAAGAGCAAAAGCCTACCATCTCCAAGTGGTGAAGGGAAGACGGGCATCTCGTAGCCGGTGGGAGTCTGAGGGGAACTCTGGGAACTAGTGTCTCTGGAGCTACAGTTAGAGGCAGAGTTTATAGGTGCTGACGAGATGAAATAGATATCAGACTACAGGAAAAAGAAAGGAAGAAATAAGACAAAAACAGTGAGAAATGTGACATGACTGATAAATGTTTCAAATGGATTTGTGTAATTTATTGTCATACAGAAAAATGTATCTCATGAAAGATTTTCCATGTGTTAAATCTGTTCATTATTTTTGGTTGGAGTGTACACTACCATTTAAAAGTTGGTTGTCAGTAAGATTTATTTTTTTTAATAAACTGGTAACACTTTACAATGAGGTTTGTTAGTTAACATTAGTTAACTACATTACATTAGTTAACATGAACTAAGAATGAACAATACTTCAACAGCAAGTTGTTTGTTAACATTAGTTAATGCACTGTGAACTAACATGAACAAACAATGAACAACTGTATTTTTATTAACTAACATTAACAAAGATGAATAAATAGTGTAACAAATGTATTGTTCATTTTTTGTTCATGTTAGTTAAAAGAGTAGTTCACTTTCAGAATGAAAATTTGTGACGTTTCATTAACGAATTTCAGGAGGAGCTCGCGCAGATAATTAACACAATTCATCATCAGCAATCACTCCCTATCCAATCTCTCTCCCTATCCAATTACTACAGTCCCTTTAAATAACCAAGCAGTCCTACCTTCAGCTATCTCTGATGTCAGCATCCCTCCCACCCCCCCCTTTTATTTTCTCCACACCTCCAGCTGGGGGGAGCGCTATTGGGTTCGGGCCAAAGGCCGAGCTCGGACCCCTCTCCCTGGGCAGGGGGAGTGCCCCGGGCTCGGGAATGACTACCGAGCTCGGAGCCCTCTCCCGGACAGCATGCCAAACACGCTTAACTTTTACGCTGTTTATTATATGCGCCGTTTATTACACGCTTAACTTTTACGCTGTTTATTATATGCAAAAGCGAACTAGTGAAACAGATAATGTACTCACCCCCTTGTCATCCAAGATGTCCATGTCTTTCTTTCTTCAGTTGTAAGTTGTAAGGAAATTCTGTTTTTTGAGGAAAACATTTCAGGATTTCTCTCCATATAATGGACTTCTATGGTGCCCCTGAGTTTGAACTTCCAAAATGCAGCTTCAAAGGGCTCTAAACCACCACAGCCGTGGAAAGAAAGGTCTTATCTAGAAAAACGATCGGTTATTTTCTAAAAAAATTACAATTTATATACTAAATGCTCGTATTGTCCAGCTCTGCGTGTACTCTGTGTAGAGATAAAGTATATAAATTGTAAATGTTTTTAGAAAATAACCGATCGTTTCGCTAGATAAGACCCTTTTTCCTCGGCTGGGATCATTTAGAGCCCTTTTAAACTGTATTTAAACTGCATTTTGGAAGTTCAAACTCGGGGGCAGCATACAATGTTTTCCTCAAAAAACATAATTTCTTTACAACTGAAGAAAGAAAGACACGAACATCTTGGATGACAAGGAGGTGAGTACATTATCTGTAAATTTTTTGTTCTGAAAGTAAACTACTCCATTAATACATTAGCTCATGTTAACAAATGATACCTTATTGTAAAGTATTGCCATTAAATTTATATTTTATTCAGAAAAGATGCATTAAATTGATCAAAAGTGACAGTGACGGAAAAAAATCTGTTTCAAATAAATGCTGTTTTTTTAATATTCAAAGAATTTCAGAGAAAAAAAAAACTTTCCATAAACACAATTTTCTTCATAACTGAAAATAAATTGGGCATCACAGAAATAAATTATTTATTAACATAGAAAATAGTTATTTTAAATTATAATAGTGTTACTGTTTTTGCTGTAGTTTTGATCAAATAAATGCAGTCTTGGTGAGCATAGAGACCTCTTTTAAAACCATAAAAAAAAATCTTACAGACCCTAAACTTTTAAAAACTATATACATAATGTAGTAGTATTATAGTATACTTGAAGTATATTTGAAGAGAGATATTTGAAGACCTTTGTTCATCTATGGAACATAAATTAAGATTTTTGATGAAATCCGAGAGCTTTCTGGCCTCAGACATTTTTAAAAAAGTCCATGTGACGTCAGTGGTTCGACCATAATTTTATGTAGCTACGAGAGTACTTTTTGTGTACAAAGAAAAAAAAAAAAACTTCTTTTCTGGGTCAGTCTCTGCTTTGTGTTCACGAGAGTACCACATTCATACATCTTGTCGAGGACTGGCACAGAGATGAAGAGTCATTATTTTTGTTTTCACTGCACACAAAAAGTATTCTTGTAGCTTCATAACATTATGGTTGAACCACTGATGTTACATGGACTATTTTAATGAAGTCCTTACTCATTTCATCCAAAATATCTTAATTTGTGTTCTGAAGATGAACAAAGGTCTTTGGAATGACATGAGGGTGAGTAATGACAGAATGTTCATTTTTGGGTGAACCATCACTTTAAAATGTAGTCTTATACTGTACAAATAAAAATGTACTTTACACCAGATACATACATAGCTATATAATGGTCTTCATAGGAAGAATCTTATGGCTAGAATACTTACTCTGGATGCAGCAAGTTGCAATTCTGGAACAACAGCTGTATATACTAGGTTGCCATTTACGACTAGTCGGATCTCTATGGAGTCGGTGGTAAATGCAAGGATATACGGGAACGCACACACTGTGACAGGAAGTGACATAATAGAGAACTCTTAATTATTTCCAATAATGTGAAATGATTATTGAACTGTTGAAAAATTAGTAATGACAAAGAATATTCAACATCTTAAGGGTACTGACCAATAGCGTTGGGCATTTGGTTCCAGCTGAAATGGAAGTCTGAAGTGTTAGGTTGAATCATGGGTGTTGCTCCATTAAATGGACACACCTTCTTATAGACGCAAATATCTGTTAAACGAAAAATACAGCTTTAGAGGATCTGACTACACAGATACAATCACTGACATTTTAATAGACACTAACTGTTATAGCAAAGAAGAAGTCCAGCCTCTCCATCTTCATACACATCTATGGCAGCAACGAAGTTCACCTGGAGAAAATAGTATTAGACACTTTTGTTACCAATCAAATCCTGAAAGACTGGTGTACAGAACTGATAAAGGGAAGGGAAGGATAAATGTATTGTCTTATATTGTGTAAATGAATGTGTACAAAAGTTTGGGTCAGTAAATTTTTTTTAAATAAGTTTTTTTATGCTTACCAAAGGTGCATTTATTTAAAATTTAAATTAAAATAGTGTTTGTTAAATACTATTACAATTTAATAGGGATGTAGCCATATCAAAATCTCAAAATAAGATAATATCTTAATATAAAGTCCACCATACAAAATGTATTGTGATTATTTAAAAAAAGACAATTGAAGACTTGGAAAAAAGAAAACTTAAGTCAGAAAAAAGTCAGTGAATTAAGCAATTCATTCTGCACTTTTAAGCTTTTATTTTTTACGGAAACAGCAGTAAAGCTGTTATTTTGATGGAAAACTCCAGCTTCAGTAAAAACAGGCTTACAAAAACGCTTCTCACTACAAATCTAGTTAAATGCTGTAAA
This sequence comes from Garra rufa, assembly GCF_049309525.1. NCBI lineage: Eukaryota > Metazoa > Chordata > Actinopteri > Cypriniformes > Cyprinidae > Garra > Garra rufa. The sequence continues at coordinate 5,501,486 of NC_133378.1, read as the reverse complement.
TCTGCCGAGAAAATTAAGCATAACTGGTGGCCGTTGCATTCCTAAATGCATGCTAAATTCACAGCACATGCAATAAACAAGTTCAATGCATTGACTGTGAACTGAGCCGTTCTGAGGCATGGAAAACAAGTGAACGAAGTGCATGCTTCACTTCAAAACAGGCATTGGAAACAGATTTGATGGAGGGATTAAGCCATATCCTGCTTTCAGTTTTAGTTCATTTGACAGATACTGTGCCAAAGCATAATGGCCCAAAACACAACTTTAAAGACTTTTTATTGTAGAATAAGAAGTTTAAATATATTTCAAAAACAACACTTTTTGATATCACAATACCACAATATTAATAATACTGTTACGTTCCTACAATTGACTAACTTAATATATTTAAAATTTTATTTATTCCTAATAGCAAAGATCAATTTTCAGCAACCATTACTTCAGTTTTCAGTGTCGTGATCAATCAGAAATCATTTTATATGCTGATTTGCCTCTTAAGACACATGTCTTACTATTATCAATGTTGTAAACAGTTGAGTTGCTTTATATTTTTGTGAAAACTGTGATACAATTTTTTGGTCGGAATTCTTTAATAAATGGTTAAACATTCTTTATTTGAGACAGAACATTATAAATATCTTTACTGTCACTTTTGATTAATTAAGTGCATCCTTACTAAATAGAAATATATATATATTTTTTTTTTCCCAAAAAAGAATAATCCTACACTCTTAAAAATGAAGATGCTTTCAAAGTTCTTCAAAACGCCATAGAAGAACCACTTTTGGTTCCCGAAATAACCATTCAGTCAAAGGTTCTTTAAAGAAAAAGGTTCTTTACCTTTTTATAATCTAAAAAACCTTCTTTCGCCACAAAGAACCTTTTGTGAAACAGAAAGTTCTTCAGATGTTAAAGGTTCTTTATGGAACCATTTAGGAAAAAAGGGTTCATCTATGGCATCATGAAGCACCTTTATTTTTAAGAGTGTACTGATCACAAACTTTGAAATAGCAGTGTACTTTGTATTCAAATGCATCTTTGTATTTCTCACCCGGTTGGCGTCTACATGGTGTAGTCTGTAGGCATCTCCTGTACTCTCATTGATCAAGTCAAACTGATGTCTATAGCCCACACAGATCATGTGATCATTCTCTCCTGTCGGGCCATCAACCAGAGCCATGACCACCGGGGAGTCACATAAACAAATCTCCTAAGAAGGGGTACAGCAAACATCCAAAATGTTGAACGTTTTTGAACCCTTCCTGTAAGCAAACTTCAACGCACGATGTGTGTGTAAGAGAGCTGAATCCATGTCCTACCCGTATGTACTGGAAATCTTCCACAGGTGAGTCAGAAGTCCCTGTGACTGTAGCGATAGAACTGAGGCAATCGAGGCGTGACTGTTTCCTGGTGATCAGAAGAAGCTTGTTTCTTATCGCCGCAACGATTCTGAGCTCCACCCCATGATGCGTGTTTATGGAGTAGAGATGGCAGCCTGAGGAAACACAATTCTGTAACTTGACTGTGATGATTTTGGAAGTCATTTTTATTAACTGATTATTAAAAATGTCAAGAAACTTCATATTTTTCAAATAGACAGCACTTGGTTTAACTGCTTTGAATTAGAAAATTTCCTAACCTGTAAGACCACCATTCATGTTCAGAACACAAATTAAGATATTTTTGAGGAAATCCGTGGGCTTTCTGACCCTGCATAGATGAAACTACCATGTTCAAGGTCCAGAAAGGTAGTAAGGACATCAATAAAACAGTCCATTTGACATCAGTGGTTCAACCCTAATTTTACGAAGCTACGAGAATACTTTTTGTCTGCAAAGAAAACAAAAATAGAAACTTTATTCAACAATTTCTTCTCTACTGTGTCAGTATCCACTGTGTCAGTATCCGCTGTGCGTTTACAAGAGTACCACAACACAAATATCTTAATTTGTGTTCTGAAGATGAACGAAGGCATTATGGGTTTGGAACGACATAAAGGTGTGTAATGACAGAGTTTTCATTTTTGGGGTAAACTATCCCTTTAAATAATATTGCCCCATTTTAAATCATTTTAAGTATTTGTGTGGGTGACAACCGAAGTTTTCTTTCATACCTTTGGTTTTCTCAAGCTTGTTCTCTCGACTGTCACACTTTGTGCGGACAAGCTGCCGCTCTTCTATCCCTCGTTTGAGCGTGCTCAGTCGGTAAACATACAGTCGAGCATCTTTTCCTGCAACACAGTTGAAATTGGATATAAAGTAATTGAAATTAAAGCTTAATTTGATGTAAAAAGACTCAAGCACTTCAGCTGAAATATTCAAATGAGTGATTACTTTAGCTGCTGAGTGAATTCTCCAAACAACAGCTGTCAGTACTGTTACTATATGATAATAGGCTGGCAACAAATGAGAGACGCGTCTCATCAAACTGAATGACATCTCGGCTAATGCAACATGTTTGGTTTTCAAATGCCTGTCGTAGTGAATGAAAGTTGCTTGGAGACCGAGTTGATAACTGATTCATTATTTTTCCTCTGCAGAAGCTGTGCTTTCCAATGAGAGTGAGAGTTTGCTGTACACCGTCTTGAACTAATGAATAGAAAATGGCGGTAGACTCTAAATTACATGAATCTCTACTCTGGGCTTCTTTTTATAATGAGCTATAAGTCTAGACAATGCGCACCAGAGATGCTGCCCGTCTGTGTGTGTGTTGGAGATACTATTTTGTGCTATTCCCTGTTGGCTTAAGATGCTCATTAGAGCAAAGACCAAGAGTTTCCTTTGCCGCTTTGCTTTGGTCTTTCTTTCTCACGCTCTCTCTCTCTTTTGGCAGATCATTTTACACCCTTTTCTCTAGCCACATAAGAATTGTGCCATAATCACATGCTCATACAAATATAAAAACAAAGATATCTTACCCTTATCTGCTCTTGCAATGAGGAGGTCCTGAGGTTCAAGCACGTGCATTTGTTTGACAGTCAAGGTTTTGTCAAATACCTGCACCGGAGGCAGGGTTGGTGAATCTAGACCAGCATGCAAAGCAAGATTAGTTTGTGGTTTGCATTGTAACTTAATCCCCCATTGAGATCCACTTACTTTGATTAACAGACAGATTTGATAACTATCACTGCAAAATATTTACTCGGTTCTTTGTAATATTTATAAGCATTTGTTTCTACTGTAGTGTTATGGTTTTGCCTTACATACCTGCATTGGAGAACAGTGGATCTGAGGCTAAAAAGAAATACAAGAGGTGATCAGATTTCAGTTTTTTAGTTAAAAAACAAAACAAAACAAAACATGAAAGTGCCATGTATACTACTGTTCAAAAGTCTGGCGTCAATAATTTAATTTAATATTTTCATTTAGGACATCTTAAATTGATCAAGAGTGCAGTTAATGTGATTCATAATGTTCAGAAAAATGTTTCTGTTCTAAATAAAGGCTTTACTTTTGAAGAAAAAAATCCAAAAAAGCATTGTTTCCATAAAAATATTAAGCAGTACATCTGATTTCAACACTGATAATTAAAAGAAATCTTTCTTGAGTAGCAAATCAGGCATATTACAAAGATTTTTAAATAATCATACAATCATGACAATAAAGACTCTTCAGCTTTGCCATCACAGGAATAAAGTACTAAAATAGAAAACTGTTGTTTTAAATTGTAATAAAATGTCATGATATTTCTGTTTTTACTGTATTTTATTAAATAAATACAGCCTAAGTGTAAGAAACTTTTTTTTGATTGATAGTGTCAATTTAACTTTTTTCGTCCTCATATTCCAACACTGTATGATTTATTATTATTTTTTTTTCCATATATCACAAAAATTAGGGGTGCACCGAAATGAAAATTCTTGGCCCGAGGCCAAGCATAAATTAAATAGTTTTCACTATTGCATAAATTAAATAGTTAAAATGTGCTTTTCACAGTTTTGTCTTGCTTATCAAAAAACCCCCCAAAAAAACAATTACAAAACAACAATTGAAAAAGATGTACTTAACACTGAACTTTTTTAACATTCTAGTAGACATTATAGCCTACCAACAAAGCACAATTTAACTTAAAGTTAATAAGTTAGTAAAATAATATTCTTTGCCCATTTTTAAGACCCCCTTCTTAAATCAGGCATGTGTTTTTAATGTACAAATAAATGCAGCCTTAATGAACAAAGGAGAATATTATAATAAATGTATTCATAGAGCTGTTGTAATGATTATCATTATTATTTTATTTTATTTCTTATTTTTTTGTTTTACAAAACAACAGTAAAATTACAATGCTAATATTTCTGAATGTTGACTTTTATTTTGGCGGAAACCCACAAGAAAACCTCAGTACTACTTTCAGCAGCAGATTTATGAATGATTCTCATCACTCAGAATTCAGTCGCGCTTTGGACTTTGAACCCTGCCTAACAAGCTTGTGCAGCACTGTCAGAATAAATACAATTTGTGCGTGTATTAGACAACATGATGTTCTGTAGTTTATTTACTAATGGTTTAAGGCCATTTCGTGATTTCAGTCATCATACAGTCACCAGCAACAACCACCCCTTTCTCTTCTCATCGAAGACATGCGATGTGGTTCTAAACAGTCTCTCGCTGTCAGTGCTTGTAATACATTTTGTGTCTTTCTCGGACAGTTTTAAATGCTTCCACACTGCCGACATGTTTGCGGCATTAGTGCTTGCCTCTATTTGATCACGTCACGTTATTGTTCGGTCAAATTTATTCTGCCTTATTTTGTTATTTTCAGCCAAATTATTTTGATTGCTGAACATTTGGTGCATCCCTAACAAAACTGTTAAGAAAGATGTTCACATTGAAACCTAGTGCACAAATTGTATCAAAACATACACTAGTATTTTTGTGCTTCTTTGTCATTTGTAAGTTTGACAGCCCCTGCTCACTGTTCTCTTTTATTGTCTGGGTGAAAAAAAACTGCATCAATTTCTTTATGTTTTCCACATTTCTTTTCCCAGAATTTAAATTTTTGGTGTAACTGTCCTTTTTAATAGATTGATTATGGAATTGAACTCAGTGTGTATGTGTTTATGTCCATTCATATGATCAATCAAAAATAAGCTGGTAAGGTTACACTGTTTCATTCAGATGCGTACATTAAGTCTTTAAATGTCATTTTTAAAGGGATAGTTCACCCAAAAATGAAAATTCTGTCATTAACTGCTCACCCTCATGTTGTTCCAAACCCGTAAGACCTCCATTCATCTTCATGACAGAAATTAACATATTTTTGATGAAATCTGAGAGCTTTCTGAGCCTGCATAGACAGTAATGCTACTGACATATGAAAGACCTAAAAAGGTAATCAATGATATAGTACACATGACATCAGTGGTTCAGTGACATCAATGTTATGAAGCTTCAAGAATAAGTTTTGTGTGCAAAGAAAATGTGTTGTAGCACTTTGGTGAATGCACATCAAAAGATTGAAATAGAAGAGAATAAGTTGTTAAATAAACTATTTTTGTTTTCTATGGGCACAAAAAGTATTCTCGTAGCTTTACAACATTACAGTTGAACCATTGATGTCACATGGACTATTTTAAGTCCTTACTACCTTTCTGGTCCTTGAACATGGTAGTTGCATTGCTGTCTAAGCAGGGTCAGATGAACAAAGATCTTGCAGGTTTGTAATGTCATGAGGGTAAGTAACTAATGACAGAATACAAATTTTTGGGTGAACCATCTCTTTAAGAAAACTGCTACTCTGTCCTGCTGTGGTGTTCCTTGTGAAGAAGCATTCTCACCCTCCAGCAGCATGACCCCTGCTGAATCTGTGGCGACCAGTAATGACTGTCCCCACGAATCTCCACAGACTATATCATATGGGAAGCTACTGCAGAACGACTGTGACTCCCACGGCTGCAGAGAACATAGCATCACACAGTTAGAGATGAACCGTAAGAAAAAACAGCTTCCATCTCACTTTCCTGCTTTCTCACCTCTTTCCTGCAAAGGCCAGTGGTGACTAGACTGGTGGGCGCATCACCTCGAACTATAGTTTTCAGCTTCAAGGCCTGGACACAATATTATATTCATTAATAACATTACACATATTGTGACATTCACCATACCATATTTTATTTTTATTTATACGTCGTACCTGTCCCACCCTAACAAACTCAGCCTGACGTGCCTCCTCTTTTTTCCGGGCAGATTTGGGTGACTCTGGCAGTACATCGCTGAATGAGCGTCGGTTCAGCATGTTCTGCGGAGAGAAGGGAACCTACAGGAGTGGTACAGATAAAGATGGGTCTGAGAGACTGACCCAGAAACAGCCAGAAAGACAGAGCAAAGCAGAAACTAACATATTCTTACAAAATAAGAATCAAATAAGAGTTGGGAATCAAACAATGATGTTCAAATTCTGATTCGAATTCACAATTCTTCTTTCTATTACAACTATACAAGACTCATTTATGACTCTCTTTCATTTTCCTAAATCTTACTGGTTGAACACAACAGAAAAGTGTACTGTCAGTTTACTGTCATCGTATTATTCAAAGTCTTGTTTTTTCTTTATGGTAAATGGACCCGGTTCTTGATTCTCAACTCAACTAAATAAAGAACAGAAGAACCCTAGAATAGAAACAGTAACAGATAACAATAAAAAGACAGTGTCCATCTCTAGTGCCAGTGGATTGGAAGAGTGGTATATAAGACTGTGAAGAACCATCTGACAAAATATGGTAGAAAAGGAAATTAGATCAAAGTTTGAGGATAAACATAGTGAAATACCAAAAAGTATTAAGATGTGCTTCTCAACCTTTTTGACTCCAAGGCCCTTCTTTGTCCCCATGACTCTTCCAGTTGTTTAGTTTTTTTTTTTTTTTAAATTGATCATTTACAATTTCTAGAATTCAAATATTATATAACTATAGAAGATATGCATTCATTATGAAAAAAGTTTGGAGTTAAAACAGGGTTTCTGCAGATATGAACAAGTGAAATTTAAGACTTTTTAAGACCTTTTTAATACCACCTTATATGAAATTTAAGACCTTAACCTGTAATGGAAATAGATATTATATTACATGCATATGTGATATTTAATGTGTTTAATGTAAAAAGTAAACAAAATTTCATGGCTGTCATAAATTAAATTTATTACTACGATATACAGTGAACTTTCCATATCAGCAGATACTATTCCACACAAAATATCCCCATAAAAGTACCACTAGAAATATCTGATTTAAAAAAAAAAATTCTGAAGCGATTTTTTTTTTTTTACTTTTGAAATGTATGCGTACCTTTGAAATTTATTTTATGAATTTATCAATAAATTCTAAATGGCTGTTAGCAGTGAGATTACATAATTTACACTGCAAAATTAAAAGTGAGATTAATGTTTTAAATACATTTATTGATTTATAAATATATATATATTATAAATGTTATATAAATACTGCGATTCTGTCTGAAGACGCAGAAACTTCCACAGAGGGAGAAAAAAATCTACAGTTGTTAGCAACTGGCCTTAGCCAAGCCCTATATTCAGTTTTTCCAAGCCCAGTTTCGCTAAACTTGCACTTCCTCATAGCTAAAAAGTTAAATCCATTTGACTTCTGCGGTACAATCCGAGAGAGACTCGCGCCAATAACAGAAAGCTGATTGGCTATTGCATGCTGGTCTCATTTGTAGTTTAAATTCAGCAAATTATATTTGGAATAGTGAAATAAAGAACTACAACACCACAGAAACAACAGAAAGAGAATTTAAATGAGCATTAGAGGTAGCGTTACATGGACATCGGAAAAATAAGACCTGTGTAAAATTATTTAAGACCTAGAACAGCGAATTTAAGACTTTTTAAGGCCTAAAATTTTGATTTTTAAATTTTAGACTTTTTAAGACTTTTTAAGACCCCGCGGAAACCCTGTTAAAAGACTGTATATGCAGGTCCAGGAATCATAATATTAAAATTTGGCTTCCTTATATATATCCATTTTTTCCCAAGACAATGGGAACTCTTATTCATCAAAAGAAATAAAAAAAGTAGTTTTGAGGTGAATTAAAATATTATAAATATCTTGATTTTTAGTTGTTTTAGCTTATTTTAATTTTGAGGGCCCCTAGTGGGCTCTGGCCCCCTGATTGAGAAACACCATGTGTTCATACCTTGGGCATGTCAGGCATGAGATCCTGGTACAAGGATCTGATCAGCATGTCCAGTGTACGCTGACGTTTCTGAGCAAAAGTGGGGGTCTCAAGAGTGGCTTTTTCTCCATTTATTACTGTAGAAGACAGAAGGATAAAGGTGGCAGTATTATGTAACAGAATTACCGAAACAGCATGACACATTTTACAAGATCTGTTTAATGAAAGCATGAGCCAAAACAAATCAATAAAGCTGGCAACAGAAAAACAGGTGTATATTCTAACAGAAGATCTGTGTACTACAGACAACATGAAATGCATTAAAAATGATACTCTAGTTTTGACTGGGAAAAAAATGTACTGGGACATGACATATTAGTAGACTATTATTAAAAGGCTGTGACATGGCTGGTATTCACAGCTGACACAGGCTTGGTTACTTCAGCAGAAAAGTGTAGTTTTAGAGACAAGCTGTTTATATTTTCGTGAAAGATTATGAAATCAACTGATTTATAAAAGAGCTCTATGTACTTGTGAATTTACTAACATTTAACTAGTAAAAAGTCCCTGAACTCCTGGTGGTCTGTGAACACTGGAGGGGAAGGGAGCGGTGGCCCAAACAGCGGCACACTCTCCTCTGAGAAAATCTTCAACCTTCAACAAAACAAAATAATGATTAAATACAAATAATATACACCACTGTTCAGAATGTTTTTTTTTGTTTTAAATTTTGTAAAAAATATTATTTTAATGTAAAATAGCTGTTTTCTGTTTTTATATGTTTTAAAATGTAATTTATTCCTGTGATGGCACAGCAGAATTTTCAGCAGACATTACTCCAGTCAAGTGTCACTTGATCCTTCAGAAAATAGAAGCATTAAAAACCGTGCTTCTAAATATTTTTGAGAAACCTATGCTCATTTTTAAAGGATTCTTTTATGTATAGGATTTGATTGAAGGATTATTTGAAATAGGAATCTTTTGTAACATTCTAAATATCTTTAATTTTGATCAGTTTAATGCATCTTTGCAAAATAAAAATATCAATTTCATTTAAATAAACTTAAACTAAAACTTAGCCGAAGCTTTTTTGAACAGTAGGGAATATACAGTATAATATTTAATATAAATAAAATACATTTTTGCTGTTCAGAAATTTGGAATCAATAAGATTAACACTTTTTTTTTTTTTTAAAGAAGTTTCTTATGCTCATCAAGGCTTCATTTATTTGATCAAAAATCCAGAATATTATTTTAATGTAAAATAACAGTTTTCTACGTGAATCTATTTTAAAATGTAATTCATTCCGAAGATGCAAAGCTGAATTTTCAGCATCATTACTCTAGTCATCTAGTCTGCTTAATATTTAGTTGGAATCTGTGATACCTTTTTGGGATTTTTAATAAAAATAAAAAGTTAAAAAGAACAGAATTTATTTAAAATAGAAATCTTTTGTAACAATATAAACTACCATTTTAAAGTTTGTGAAGAATAATTCACCAAGGTTGTGTTAAATTGTTAAAAAATGGATAGCAAAGGCTTATATTGTTAAAAAAAGATTTGTTTTAAATAAATGGTGTTCTTTTTAACTTTTTATTTATCAAAACATTCTGAAAAAAGAACAGGTTCCATAAACACACTAAGCAGCACAACTGTTTCCAACATTGATAATAAATCAGAATAATAGAATGATTTCTAAAGGATCATGTGACACTGAAGTCAGGAGTAATGGTGGACGACAATTCCACTTTGCATCACAGGAATAAATGATATGTGACCCTGGACCACAAAACCAGTCTTAAGTCGCTGGGGTATATTTGTAGCAATAGCCAAAAATACATTGTATGAGTCAAAATGATAGATTTTTCTTTTATGTCAAAAATCATTAGGAAATTAAGTAAAGATCATGTTCCATGAAGATTTTTTGTAAAATTCCTACTGTAAACCTATCAAAATGTAATTTTTGATTAGTAATATGCATTGTTAAGAACTTAATTTGGACAACTTTAAAGGTGATTTTCTCAGTATTTTGATTTTTTTTGCACCCTCAGATTCCAGATTTTCAAATAGATGTATCTCGGCCAAATATTGTCCTATCCTAACAAACTATACATCAATAGAATGCTTATTTATTGAGCTTTCATATGTTGTATATATCTCAGTTTTGTAAAATTTTACCTTATGACTGGTTTTATGGTCCAGGGTCACATATTTTAAAATATATTAAAATAGAAAATCATTCTTTTAAACTATAATAATATTTCACAATATTACAGTTTTTTCTCTATTTTTGATGAGCAAAGGAATTCTTTAAGCCTTAAAGTCTTACTGATCCCAAAATTTTGAACAGCAGTGTATATGCTTTGCACGAAAAGTATAACCTCAAATACACACACATACCTGTAACTATCATTCTGGCTATTATATCGAACTAAGGCAAAAATATCTGTGGGGTACGTAAAGGAAATCATTCAATTGTTTGACGTGCAAAACTACTAATTTACAACAAAAAACAAAATTAATTTATATGGTTTTTTTTAACTTGTTAAGTGACTCATTTTATCATTTCCACTCAGCTTGAGGATGAAGGATACGTGTGAAATGGGAGCGAATCATAGAGGGTTTGAAGGACGGAGAGGCGTCATCTCCCTCCTGAAACACAATGGTCACGATGTCGTTCCCAATGTGTCGCTTCCTCTCTACCTGCATAGAGTGAAATAATGACAGCTATAATCATGCATTCATGAAGCACATTTCAAAAGACTGCTTTTGTTACCTGAAACTATTACACCAACTTTTTTTCCTCTCCAAAATGAACAAATGATAGGCAAATGTTTCATTTCTGAAAAGAGCACATGCCTATGTGTGTGGGTTTGTTGGTCCGTATGCGTGTGTGGACATTCAAAAGCTGCTATATGACCTCTGACACCTCAAGCCTGTTAGCCAGAAAGCATAATTGAGCTTGTTAATGAGTCTGGACCATTATGGTCGGAAAGGAGCTTTTATCTTTTATCTCAAGAGCACACACACACATATAAAACATCCCCTTAAAGCTCAATTACTACATGGCTGCTTTTCACCTGCCCATCTCTGCCAGTATCTCTCTCATTCTCTTTCTCTCACACACACAACCACACGCATCCAGACACGGATACATGTGCACGACCGTGAGCTGTGACAGGAATGAGTATTTACCTATTGCAGTGACACATTCATTTCTACTGAGAGCTCAATTATGATTCTCTGCCACTTCCTCTCGCTCATACACAAGAGCATCCTTCCAGTGACATACTGTATAACACTTGAACAAAACCAACAGGCTTTCATGACTGACACCTACATGTTTCTAGCATCTAAAAGGAGGATTGAGCCTTCTAAGATCAGTCAGTCACCCTCATGTTTTTCCAAACCTGTATGTTGTTCATATAGTCACTATGAACTGTCCTTCATAGCAAAAAACTGTAAATGTTCTTAATTTGATCATCTTTTGTGTTCCACAGAAGAAAGAACCTCATTCAGGTTTGGAACAACAACAAAAAAATGTTGCCTTTAAGAAGAGTTTTCTTTCAAGGAAAGACTTGCTCTCCTTTGTGAACTTGTGAACAGTCCTCAGACTGTTCGGTTTGACTGCATGCTTTTAGGGGTCAGCAAGAGACTTTCAGAGCGCATCAGCTTTCCTGCTCTTTTCATGAGCGGTTCAGCATTGGTAAAGGTGGTTATTGACATGAAGGACTGAAGAGGCTCTCGGCTGTAGAGTGCCGAGACCTTGAACCGACACAACTACTTTGAAAATCCTGCTATTGTGAATCCTTCCACAAGCACTTCAGTGCACAAGAGCACTACTTGTATTCAATCAGACATATGATCTGATAGAAAAAGTGAGAAACGGAAGGAGAGAGAGTGTGAGAGAGAGTGTGAGAGAGAGAGTGAGAGAGAGAGTGAGAGAGAGAGAGAGAGAGAGAGAGAGAGAGAAAGAAGGATTACTGTGTGATATAATCAAGAGAAGAGAGGGATATGAAGTGAGAGAGAGTGAAGTGATTGACGCTTGATGTAATCAGGATATGGAGCTGAGGGGGGAAGGGGGAAAGGCAACAGAGAAAAGAGAGGGAGAGACTGACCGCTGTGATGTCCAGCGCTTTTGGATGTTAAATATAGCCTGTTTTCCCCTCACCACCTACTGAGCTACAGACTGCCTCCTTTCTGCCTCAACAAACACACGCGGCTCCCTTCTCTCTATCACTCTATCACTCAAATTTCTCTTCCGTTCCTCCTTCTGTCTTCTGTCTTTCTCTCATTCTATTTGTAGTGTTATTAGAACCCGAATGTGTCTGTGTTCTTATTTTTTTGTTTTAGAAAATTCTATTTGGATAGTGTTCATAATGGAAATGGGCTGATAATCATACTGATAATACGAAAACCTGATAAATATTGTCATGCTATGGTCGATAACTTATAAATAAATAAATTAAATGCATTAAAACGAAACCCTTGAAAAGTAAAACTAGTCATTTTAAATACAATTGAATTTATGCACCACAACATCAGTGTTTCCCATACATTGATTTATTTGTGGTGGCTCGCCACAATATCAACACTGTCCACCACAGATCAATTATCTTCCTTGAATAAATGAGCTCTGCACATTTCAAAGTCAAAATACTGCGCAGGAGTTTTTATACGAATGTATCTTTCAATAATCCAAATTATCCATGTAATTTTCATTTAACCATTTCAGTGGGGAGTTTAAAATATTCTAGCGGACCCCCCAGAGTGAGTTTTTTTTTAAGCGACCGTTATTTTAGAACGTTCGTCCTTATTCAGGGTTCTTACACCTTTTCCAAAGTAAAATTCAAGCACTTTTCAAGCACTTTCAAGGTGCATTTTCAAGATTTTCCAGCACTGTGGTAAATTACATATTCACATACATGAGTTCTTAATTTTAAATCAGATGTTATTGTGCTATTAAAAAACAACTGTCTAGATTGCATATTGCCCCATATAAATAGTCAACATTCAGTATACAAATTATATAATTTAAAATATATAATTAATATAATTTACTGAGTATCTGTAGTATTTTAAAAAATAAAATTTAAAGGCTTTTTAAGACCTGCACAAATAAAAGTAATACTGTATGAGTGGAGTAGGGCAATGTCTATGGTAACATTAAAGGTTGTATCAGCGATTTCTAGCCTGAAACATAAAGTGTCAATTTCAGCTGACCTTTCATCACGATCCGCTCGCTGCCTGCCCCATAAATTGTCTGTGAAAAAAACGCGTCTCTCTGGTCAGCCTAGGGTCCGAGATATGCCAAAAAAAAAACAATCGGCACTACCAACCTTTCCACAGATAAACAAACAGTGTTCCAACCAATCAGCGTCAGGGGTTTGGTGTTGTGGACTTTCGCTCCGCCTCCCTCACATCCCTGCACCAGTAGGAAAGTCCACAACACCAAACCCCTGACGCTGATTGGTTGGAACACTGTTTGTTTATCTGTGGAAAGGTTGGTAGTGCCGATTATTTTTTTGGCATATCTCGGACCCTAGGCTGAACAGAGAGACGCGGTTTTTTCACAGACAATTTATGGGGCAGGCAGCGAGCGGATCGTGAAGAAAGGTCAGCTGAAATTGACACTTTATGTTTTAGGCTAGAAATCGCTGATACAACCTTTAACGACTGGTATAAAATGACTGTAAAAAAAATATGATAAACTAAAATTCTAAAACTTGAAAACTTTCTAAAACTTGAAGGATTTTCACAAATACATTTCACATTTCAGCCTAAAAGTACTAAAAGGTAGTCAAAAAGACACTATAAAATTAATAATAAAATTTAACTGGCCCAAATGAAAAAAGACCATTCTTTAAACATTGAAAATATTTTTGATTGACATTTAGACTCCTATCTGATTTTCTATTCACAAATATCAAGGTATTTTTTTCACTATTTACAGTGTATCTGCAGAATTTTATAATATCAATTTAAGGCAATTTATGACCCTTTTTAAGAGCTGCACAAGTAAAATGAACACCGTAGTGGGGTTGAACAATGTACAGTAACATATTAAGCCATAAAATGACATGATTTATAATTTAGATTTTCACAAAAACAAAACATATTATACAATGGCATTTCAGCCTTTATATTTTTAAAATGGTATAATTTATTTAAAACATAAATATTGCTGTCTTAATTGTTTAGATTTTTAGAAAGCACATAACTTTTTACATTTACAACTCTTATGTGTTTGCTGCATAAAAACTTGGGCCAATATTTGTAATAATCTTACTAAACAGCTGAATATTCGCAAATTCATTCCCTGTCACGAGGGGGCGCTTTAGGAGCGCTGAAATATTACGGTTTCCTTAGTAACGGCTGTATACCAAGCATAGACTGATATCAAGCAGCATTAACGCTGTTTTATCAGGCATGAAATAAAAATGCCAATGACACGTTTCTGAGGACAGTCGGTTCCCTTTAGATACATTCATATAAAGACATCAGTGCCGCGCTTTGACTTTGAAACGTGCAGCGTATTCAATGACATCATTGCCTTTTGAAGTTTTATCCAGCCCTATCGCGATTCTCGTATATCCGTCCCTAACTCTTAAACTTATAATTAAGCCTTTTCTTATACTATTTAATACATTTAAAACTTTTTATGGCCTTAACTTTGATACAGCTAAATTGATGAGTTTGTAAGGACCCGCACGAGCCCTCTACTTTAAGATAGTCCGGTGAAACATTTTGGTAGCCCGACTGAAAAACACAATAGCCCCGGGACATCGGGCTGGCAATTTTGCGATCCCCAAATTCTCGTTTTAAACATAATTCTTATTTGTCGTTTTCAAGCCATCGAGGACTGATGCAACAACCTCCTGATAACTGGCATGTTTTATCTACGGCTCTGTTCCATCAGAGGGCGCGCATCAAGAAAGACCTGCGGATCACACTACAGCCTCACGTGCACACTCGAGCGGAGCTGTTTTTTTCTTTTCTTTCTTTTACATATTATATAAGCATAACAAAAAATAACTATTTAGTATGAAAGCGAATTAATATGAAACCAATGCAACTGCATATTCAAGCACTTTCAAGCACTTCATCCAAAATCCAAGCATTTTTCAAACCTTGAAAACACTACATTAAAATTCAAGCATTTTCAAGGAATTCAAGCACCCGTAGGAACCCTGCTTATTGTTTCCATGGCGACGCATCAAGCTTGTCACGTGACACAACACAGACACAATAACACTGTATGACAGATAGATCGCTTTTATTTCGTTTTTCCTTTTTTATTCAGAATACTCACACACTTGCTGATCATGCCATGAACTATCTGATATTCCGATTCACAAATATGTGTGAATTAGTGTGTTTCATCGTTTAAAACCCCATATAAATGATCTGGATCGGAATCTGTAATGTGAGATGGGCGCCGCCATGTTTGTTCGCTCTGCTGTTCAGAGAGTCCTGTCAGCTGGATTTTTAGCACGTAAATTCATCCGTTTCTCCCGAAATACATGAAAGTAAGTGGCTGGTAGTAAGTGGCTGGTGAACTTTTTAGTTACTTAGACTATGTGTATGTGATATGAATAAAACACATCGGCGAATTATATTTGAATAGACTGCTGTTTGCTGCATCCATATACATATGTGTGTATTTCACAAACTCTAAATGTCTCGTTTTACTAGTACTTATGTGTATTTAAATGTCTGAAACCTAAAATAAGCGTTATGTGGTTAAAACACTGCATAGTTGTGATTATATGACAAGCACAGAGCTCGTCCGTCTTTGGCTCAGTGCCAGCCAGCGCGCCAAAGCGCAGTTTGAATTTGTCAGTTGTGTTCTAAATCCCATATGTGGGATCGTACTCCCAGGGGCACAGAAGTTAGAATCCCATATGTAGGACCGTACCGCTCAAAGGGTTAATAGTTCCTATAATGCCTGATGAAGTAGCATTGATGAGCGCAGCACTGTATTGTTTTCAGCTGATACTGGGGAAACTGCTATTTCTGCTGTTCCAAAAGCGCCTCCTGCTGGCAGAGAATGAATTTGCATTTTCAATCAGTCCGCTTACTGTTTTTGTTCAGACCAATGTGAACATCCACCCATGTTTTTACGGTGCAAACACACATATAAATAAATAAATAAATAAATATATATGAGATGATTTCTTTGGTGTTATAAAACATAAATAATTTAGGTGTTTTAGTGTTTTTTTGTGCTTGTACTTGTTTGTTGTTTTTTTTTCTATGAAGATCTGGCAACACTGACACTTTACCGTCAAAATGTGCTAAGGTTAAGAATTCTTTCACTGTTATTTTCTTGCATCTCACATTGGACGAAGGCTAATTTCTGATGCACATTTAAATACATCATTAATAACTAGTTGTTCAGTTCCGTACACACTGCATAGAATTCCTGTAAATGCGGTTGTCACTCCCGTAATTTAGTGAATTATGCATGTACAGAATGTGATTAAGGAGTAAAAGCTGAAATGACAACCGAATTTAGTTGCAGTGATAGAGTGTGTGTCTCTGGGAAACACTAAACATGATAATGAACGGTGTGAAAAATGGGTATTTAAAAAAAAACATACTTAAATTACATTTAACAGTGTTATTAAAGGGGTCCTATTATGCTCCTTTATAAAGTCTTTATTTTGTTTTGGGGGTGTACTTGAACATGCTGTCATGCTTAGTTGTTCGAAAAACGCATTATTTTTCACATAATTTACATTATTACAATAGCTTTCTCCCCAGGCTGGCACAAACGGCTCGATTATTTCCGGGTTCTGCCTTCTGAAAAACCAAATGTAATGTGATTGGTCAGAAGTCCACCTGCATTGTGATTGGCAAACAGCGTAGACCGCGTTCCGCCCTGCTGCGCCCCTTCCCAAAGCAGCAAACTAGATTGAAATGATTCTTACGTTTTAAATATGTATATTTTTCTTACAAAAACACATCGGATCGCTAAAGGAGGCTTTTACCGATCGTCCCGTAGTTCTTGAAAAGGGACTTTTTAAAAACTAAATATCTCCCTTTGGAGTGGACTTTGAGATTTGTAACTTTGTAGATGTTTTTTATGCCCAAACATACACACCACACACTGGCTAAAGTTCAAAAAGTGGAAAAGCATAATAGCACCCCTTTAAATTATTAGTGATTTCAAAGGTTAACTATGAGTGAGCTTTAAATTATGACACAGTTTATCTAAATGTAAAAATAATAAGCAAGGTAATAAGCCATAAAAAATTAAACATTCATTATTGGCTGATAGATATCCACCACTGACACGTTTAAAACCACTGGACTCGTCAAAAGTTTGGGGTTAGAAACGGTTTATATTTATTTAGTTTTTTTGCAAGATTTTTAATTTATTCACTAAAGAATCCCCAAGAAATTGTATTACGGTCTTCACAAAAATAATAATCAGCACAACTGTTTTTAACATTAATAATAATAAGAAAGTAGCATATAAGAATGGTTACTGGTTAAAAGCTGGTGGCAGCTGGTAATTCAGCTTTGCCATTACCGGAATAAATTACACTTTAGAGTATATAAAAAAAACATGATAATCTAATTTGTAAAATTAATTATGTGTATATAAATATATATAAGTAACCCCAAACTTTTGAATGGTAGAGTAAATATACTGTGCGTCCTATAACTTGTGTGTTTTGTAACTTACCTGTTGCTTGTTCTCTTTAGAATAAGGTAACATGGTGGAAACATGGAACATGAGCTCATGACCCTGATAGACTGTGTAGATGGAATTTATTCCTGTAGTGTCGTCTAAACAGATAAACAGAAAAAACAGAAATGAGCTAAATTCACTTGAAAGGGAAAAATGTTATGAGACATGTTTTTATAGTATGTGTATTTATCCTACTCTTAGTGTCTAGTCCTCCTCGATACCCTGCCCAGCCTTGCAGACAGATTGTGTCACCAAGGAGATTCAGAAATTTGTCAAAAGTTTCACTTCCTGATTCTAATTAAAAAACAAGAACAGAGCATTAATAAATTGAACAGATATCAAGGGAACCACATTATGCTGTTCACATACATATTCAAAACTGCATGTGAATTACAATTAACTGCATTGTACATCCTTAATATGGTATATTTCTGATTTGAACAATATGTGACTCTGTCTATTTGTAGCAATAGCCAAAAATACATTGTATGGGCCAAAATGATATATTTTTCTTTTATGCAAAAAATCTATTAAAAAGATCATGTTCCATGAAGATATTTTGTAAATTTCCTACCGTAAATATATCAATTATAATTTAATAATACTTTTTCATTAGTAATACGCATTGCTAAGCACTTAATTTGGACAACTTTAAAGGCGAATTTCTCAATATTTAGATTTTTTGCACATTTAGATTCTAGTTCTATAGTTCTATCGCGGTCGAATATTGTATTATCCCAAACCATGCATCAATGGAAAGCGTATTTATTCAGCTTTTAAATGGTGTAAAAATTATGTATGACTGGTTTTGTGGGTTGCATATTTAACTAGATAAATCTGTCTATTTGGCTATTGCTAATTATCATTCAACAATGTGCGTAGTAATGGTGTCAAGAGAAAGAAATATTTAGTATTATGAGCATGTTATGAGTGGTTCTGTGCTCACCATTGCTGAACATTTCATCATCTGTCAACTGTCCATCTTTGGCATAAAGAACACCAAATTTAAAGTTTACACTGCCCTGTAATAACATACAAACATACGTGATGAGCATTCAGGGGGAATTCATGAACAATTCGCATCGCATACACAAATCAGACACATACACACATTTGAAAGTACACACCTCTTGCTCCTCCAGCACCAGTAAGTCCTGCCAACAATAAAAAAAAAAACAGTTCAAAACATCAATTATATCTCCACACAATAAAACATTCAGTTTCCACGGAGGTTAAATTTCTAAACACCAGTTAGGAGCACTAATAGTGTGGGTTACACAAACATTACAGAGAGCGTGTTCATGCATTCAAATATCTGAATGCCACTGACAATGGCCTTTGATTAGCCGCACACGTTTCCACAAAAGCAAAGCTCTCTGGAGCAGCAGCAGCTCAGACAGCGCCTGCGTTTGAATCCTAAAGTGATTATGAAGCAGAACAACAAACCAGAGCAGAAACAGAGAGTAATTAACAGAGCAGAAGGCATGTGATGTTGATTGACGGGTGTGGATTGGCACCTTCTGAATCTCTGGGTTAAGGATCTCCCTCGGGCCCTTTTCGAAACGATCTACATTCATGGCACTGGAAGGTGAAAGGGTCAAAAGAATGCATTTTAAATAGATTTCGCTCCAATTAAATCTTTGCATGTGTATTTGTTTACATGCATTACAAACGGGCTTACCTTAATATAGATTTGACTGATAGTGTTTTTGTTGGACTGTATGGAAGGCTGATTTTTAGAGTACCCTGAAGGAGAAGCACACAGATCACAAATTATGTGAAATATGACATGGCGTAACATGACAGCAAGCCGGTATTCCTGGAGGCTACGACACCGGGTTTTATAACCGAGACCTTGTTGCTCATAGGAAAGTGACATTTAATAGCGTGTCACTGTGCTATTCAGGGTTTTTTAGGCATTTAGTCTTCACACACTGGCCTTTGAGAAAACAGAGCCAAACAATGCAGAGTCACTTCATGAAGAGGTCAATCTGTTATGTGAGTCACTGCACAGAGCAAAAGTGACACACACGCATGCTGTTACCTGTCACCGGCTGACTCACCGTCTTGCGCCAGAGGATGGCTCGATACTGTGGGATCCTCTGGTTGTTCTGGTCTGACAGAACCACAGACAGGAAGAAGGGGTTCTTCTCTGCATCCGTCCCCACATAGTTTTGATGAACTACAGATTGAAGGAAAAGCCATTCCAAATCAAACCTCAAAAAGCAATTTACATTGCTATTTGGTTTAAATGTGATGTATTTGAATATCTCAACATTAAAATACTCTACAGACAGCATTGGGAAGGTTACTTTGGAAATGTAACCGGTTACAGATTACCCAGACAAGTTACCCTATTGAAAATGTAAAACAGTTGAGGTCAAAAGATTACAGCCCCTATTCAGAATCTGCAAAATGTTAGTGTTTTTTTCAAAATTAGAGGAATCATACAAAATGCATGCTATTGCTTATTTAGTACTGACCTGGGGTCCGTTCTTCGTACCTCGCTTACTACATCCAAGATCAAATGACACATCCAAGATCAAATCATCGCGCTAACTATGAGCTCGCTATTCCGGTTCTCAGAACGCACCTGTTGTTGATGATTAGTATAGCTGGATGAAGTTATTTGAGATCACTGGGTGGCTTAAAAGGGGCTACGTATCGATAGTAGAAACATTGATCGGCAACTCTTTCATTGGTCGGCGAACATGACGAAGGAGCGCGCTCAGTATTTTTCTGCAGCAGAGCAAGAACTCTTGATTGAGGGATTTCAGGAGTTTCAGAGTTTAATTTATAATAATAATAATTTTAAAACGCAAGGGAAAACTGCAAAGGCTGGAAAAGCAAGGAGAGAGGGCTGGCAAAAAGTAGTGAACAAATTAAATGCGTTAATGCTGCCCATGTTACATGTTTTTTCCTTGATATGTTATTTTATTTTTATTTATATTTTTATTTTTTTATACACTACCGTTCAAAAGTTTGGGGTCAGTAAGACTTGTAATAGTCTTTAAAGAAGTCTCTTATGCTCATCAAGGCTGCATTTATTTGATTAAAAATACAGAAAAAACAGTAATATTGCAAAATGTTTTTACAATATAAAATAATGTTTTTTTTAAAATATATATTTTAACATACTTTAAAATAGAATTTATTCCTGTGATGAAAAGCTGAATTTTGATCAGCTGTTACTCCAGTCTTAAGTGTCACATGATCCTCAGAAATCATTCTAATATGCTGATTTATTATTAGAATGATCAATGTTGGATAATATTAACAGTTGTGCTGCCAAATATTTTTTGGAACCTGTCATTTCCCCCCCCCAGGATTCTTTCATGAATAACAAGTTTAAAAAGCACAGTGTTTATTCTCTATATATATATATATATATATATATATATATATATATATAACAATGTAAATTATTATAATAAATTTTTAATTATTAACTTAATACATCCTTGGTGAATAAAATTATTAATTTACTTTACTTATAATACTTTTCTTTTCCCACGTGAGTCAGTCCGCGTCAGTCGTGCTCTTTAACCAATCAGATGTGACCTCGCCATTTCAACCAATCATAACCCGCCAGGAGCGCAGCCTGAATCCTGTTTACATGAAATAAACCTGCTCCAGAGCAGGTTTAAGCTTGCGCACCTGTTGCTATGACAGCAAGTCCCAGATGAGCTTCGAAGAACCGAGCGATCCAAGATCACGCAAAATCGTCAGCAATCAAATCCAGCTAACTTAGTTAGCGACGTACGAAGAACGAGCCCCTGAATAAGATATTTCACATAAAAGATGTTTACATATAGTCCACAAGAGAAAATAATAGTTGAATTTACGAAAATGACCCCGTTCAAAAGTTTACACCCCCTTGATTCTTCATACTGTGTTCTTACTTGAATGAGCCACGGCTGTGTTTTTTTGTTTAGTGATGGTTGTTCATGAGTCCCTTGTTTGTCCTGAACTGCCTTCTGTTTTTCAGAAAAAATCCTTCAGGTCAATTTATTTAAATTCTTTGGTTTTTCAGCATTTTTGTGTATTTGAACCCTTTCCAATAATGACTATATGATTTTGAGATCCATCTTTTTACACTGAGGACAACTGAGGGACTCATATGCAACTATTACAGAAGGTTCACACACTTGCTGATGCTCCAGAAGGAAAAACCATGCATTTAAGGGGGGTGAAAACGTTTTGAATTTGAAGATCAGGGTAAATGTAACTAATTTTATCTTCTGGGAAACATGTAACCATCTACTGTAGTCTCTGAAGGGCAGTACTAAATTGAAAAAAAAAATATATAATATTTAGGCAAAATAAGAAAAATGTACACATCTCCATTCTTTTCAAATGTTTTCACCCCCCAGCTCTTAATGCATAATTTTTCCTTCTGATGTATCTGTCAGTATTTGAACCTTCTGTAATAGTTGCACATGAGTCCCTCATTTGTCCTCAGTGTGAAAAGATGGATCTCAAAATCAAGAATTCAAATACACAAAAATGCTGGAAAACTAAAGAATTTGTGGGACCTGAAGGATTTTTCAGTTTAACTGTTCAGGACAAACAAGGGACTCATAAACAACTATCACTAAACAAAAACACTGTGGATCATTCAGGTAACAACACAGTATTAAGAATCACGAGGATGTAAACTTTTGAACAGGGTCATTTTTATAAATTCAACTAATATTTTCTCCTGTGGACTATATGTAAACATCTTTTATGTGAAAAATCTTTTTCAGGTCAGTACTAAATAAACAATAACATGCATTTTGTGTGATCCCTCTTATTTTGGTAAAATAATTAACATTTTGCAGATTCTGAAAGGGTGATGTAAACTTTTGACCTCAACTGTAAGTCTATTTAAATTACTTTATTAATGTAACTGATTACATTTGACTACTTTTTGATTACCTTTCTAAATTTCTAATTAATGATTTCAAATGTTAATCATTTTCAAACATTTAAACTAGGCAGGATTAAAGTAGTACACAATACTGATTACTGTCAGACTCCAGTTCACTTAATGTACAGTGTGAATCATTGTTGTTGGTAAGTGAAACTGGACTGTATTTCATGACCAATGACCTTTGCATAATGCAAGTTCTTTATGGTTATTTTCTTTTCTGAATAATGTAACTAGTGCCACCTTAATGTGCTGCCTGCACAATGATGCTGATAGATGCCACACAAAGTGTTGTGACAATGTGAACTGTCCTCAGAGACGTGACTGTGAAGATGCTTGTTTATTTAGATCTATTCATCGCACAACAGAATAAGAGGGAAAGAGGAAAGAAGGGATGGAAGCCTGCTGTTTGAGGAGAATATTTTGGACTGAGACAGACCAGGTTTACAGACAGAAGACAAATGAAAAGAGGCTGAAATCCAATTAGAAGACAAGATCTGGTCTGTCTCTGCATCTCCACCCTTCCTCTGTAGCACATTCGGTCTCTCTCCCTCTCTCTCATTCAATCTCTCTCTCATTGAATAAAAGGTATTTTGCAGTGATTTAAATCAATTAAAGGGATATAATGCAGCATCTGCCTTGAGAATGTGTGCGGGAACAACAGTGTTTGTATTTTTGTGTGAGGAAGGGAGGTAAAGAAAAACTGAGTCAAGAAAAGGGGAATGATGAAGCATATTGCAGAATGGTAAGCATTGTCAGAGTACTTTATACTCTGAAACTACTAGTATTTGGTGCTCCATTCTCCTTAGCATAAAAATGCAAACATTGGAAAATTGTTAATTTTAAAGTAAAGACTTGTATCGCTTAATATAACATAAATTATGTCTCTTACTGAAATATGTAGTAGAAAACCCATGAAATATTTATATTATTTAAAATAAAATACTGACAGGATGCCACATTGTGCGGCTTTGGCTATAATTTTCAGTCAAGATTAACAAGAAAATCAGTGTAAGTCTTTAATGCTTTTCTAGCAATATGAAGAGGAAAAAAGAATGGTAAGATGCCTGTGGACAAATAAAATTCCTAAAGAGCTACGTCTTTGTTCTCTCCACTTTAAGCCTGATGCCTTTGAGGCTTTTAGTAGACCACAGCTACTGAAAAAGCTTACAAACAGCAGAGACAAGAAATGCTAGATGCCATCCTGGCTGGACGTAAACATGCCTACGTTTGTCACAGCCAAATTTGGTTTAAGCGTACACTTACATCTATCAACACCTGTTAGTTCTTTTAGTAGCTGTGTTCATCATTTCATTATTTTATGTTCCGAGTTGTGTTGTGGTAAAAATAGCAACAGGTAGCGCCAGTAGCTCATCAAGTGCAATCATTTCACGTCATAATGGCGCCCCCATAGTCCAAAATATGTATAAATCTCTGTGGATATTTTAATATCGTAAATCTTTCAAGGGTTTTCTATTACATATTTCAGTAAGACATTACTTACGTTATATTAAGCCATACAAATCTTAATACCCGGGGTTCCCTTTAAAATAAAATGGAACTTTGTATAAGAACTCAAATCCCAACCCTACTTTGACAAATGTGCTCAATTGCGTTTAAGTTTTTAATTCCCATAAATAAATAAAATGTCATTTCTCAAAACAGTCTAATGCTCTTCATAACGTTGTGTTGAGTAAAAAGAAATCAAATCCAAACATGAATATCTGTGAATGTACAGTATACGTAATTTGCAAATATGTGTGTGTGTGTGTTTTTGTGACATATCAGGACACAAATTGGTGTAATAACATGGGTATGACATAGGTATTACAAGGAGAGGGTGACTTATGAGGACATTGCCCATGTCCCCACTTTTCAAAAGGCTTATAAATCATACAGAATACGTTTTTTTGAGAATGTAAAGATATGCACAGTCTCCTGTGAGGGCTAGGTTTAGGTGTAGGGAAGGTGTAGGGTGATAGCAAATATCGTTTGTACAGTATAAAAACCATTACGTCTATGGAATGTCCCCACAATTCACAAAAACAAACATGTGTGTGTGTGTATGTGTGTGTATGTGTGTGTGTGTGTGTGTGTGTGTGTGTGTGTGTGTGTGTGTATACTCTTGGCAGTGGAATCCCACCTTTTCCCAGGAAGTACTTGAAGTACCATCTGGTGTGATACTCTGGGTTCTCCAAATGGACGTCAGTTCTCCTCCATGTTCCAGGCGTGTAGTCAGAGGTCTACAGAAAAGCCCCACCAAGAGTTTAACCAATCAGATTATTTTTAAACTTGTCCTGTAACATTTTCATTGGCCCCAACAAAACATTTATCAATATTTATTTTTAGCTATGTATTTTTGCAAGAAATATATTTAATATACAACTATAATGTTTTATATTATAATATATAATATTATTCACTAAATTTCACAAGTTTCCTTTCCAATTTTTGTTTATACACAAGGATATTCTTCCTTTACAAAAAGACAATGTACAAGAAGCTGTAAGTAATACAGCTATAATGTTACTTCATAATCACATTTCGACTGAAGAATTATGGCATATAATGTAAAACATCCCAGCAGGTACCGGACGTCAACGTTGGACAGACGTCGCATTTTGGTTGATTATAAAAATCATGTTGACGTCTGTATTTGACGTTGATTTAACATTGGATTTTGGCAACAAAATATAATGTCAGCTGATGATGGTATTGGACACAAATTGAATTTCAATTGACATTGAATTTACATTGGTAATCCGCCTTTACAACTGAAATTTAATCAAATATCAATGTCTTATGATGTTGAGTGCCTGCTGGGATTACAGATTTTTTAAATTTTTTTGAAATAGTTTCTTCTGACAAGCTGAGTATCATGAATATCACAAGAAATGTAAGTCAGCTACACTGTAAAAAAATGCTGGATTAAAAACAACCCAGCGCTGGCTGAAATATGGACATTTAGATGGATGTTAGATGTTTAGCCCATCCTTCTGGGTAGTTTTATTTAACTCGACTATTGCTTAAAATAGCTATATTTCATGCTTAAAATGTACCCACAAAAGGTTGGAAATGAATATTTATTAAGTTGAATAAATCATAATTAAAGCATTAGTTCACTAACAAATTCCAATTGATATTTTCACGCTGACAAATTGTAAACAACGCAATGTAAACAACAGCCTTCCTATAAACTCACAGAACCCTTATCACTATGGTGACTGTCCACCCTAAATCATTAACAACCAATCAGAGGTCTGTATTGGTGGGATAAAGCATTGGAGGTTGTCATAGCTACAGTCTGGTGCTTGAAATGAAAAGGACAAGTGGATGGAGGAAAAGAGAGAGAGAGGAAAAAAGAGGGAGAAAAGGAGAGCAAGAACATTGGGGACTGATTGAATTACTTGGCTTCGATTGTTGTTTTTGCTGATGCATGTGTGTTTCATTGAAACACCTACAGACATGCTCACAAAACACAAAAGCTGGCAGTTTTGATTTGTTGCTCACTGCCAGATGAATACATCAGTTCTCTCTCTTTTCTTCATCCTTCCTCCCACTTCTTTTAATCTGTGCTGCTCTTCCTGTCCACCTTCACTTCTTACGCATGTATTTACATACATTGTATCGCCCCCGTGCCTGCAGTGCTGCGCCGACTTGAACCCACAGCCATCAGTATGCATGAGGATGACTTCAAAACCTTGTTCAATCTTTCCATGGTCACGAGAACTTCAACAATTGTAGGGCTGTTTAACCTCTAGCCCGGAAATTTTCATAATAGTTTCGTAACACTTTCGGGTCTATTACAATCCATCAAGTACCGTGCACGCACACACATTTCAGACTGTACAATATTTCTTAAGTATCTTACCTCATCTATTGAACCGTTCTCCACTCTGAATCTCCCAGCTCTCTGTATGGCCCCATCTGCATCGCTGGAGATGAGCTGAGAAAAAAAAAGACAGATATGACCATGAGACCACCTGCATCATAGAGTCCAGTTGTGGCCAAAAGTTTTGAGAATGACACAAATATTAGTTTTCACAAAGTTTGCTGCTAAACTGCTTTTAGATCTTTGTTTCAATTGTTTCTGTGATGTACTGAAATATAATTACAAGCACTTCATATGTTTCAAAGGCTTTTATCGAAAATTACATGACATTTATGCAAAGAGTCAGTATTTGCAGTGTTGGCCCTTCTTTTTCAGGACCTCTGCAATTCGACTGGGCATGCTCTCAATCAACTTCTGGGGCAAATCCTGACTGATAGCAACCCATTCCTTCATAATCACTTCTTGGAGTTTGTCAGAATTAGTGGGTTTTTGGTTGTCCACCCGCCTCTTGAGGATTGACCACAAGTTCTCAATGGGATTAAGATCTGGGGAGTTTCCAGGCCATGGACCCAAAATTTCAACGTTTTGGTCCCCGAGCCACTTAGTTATCACTTTTGCCTTATGGCACGGTGCTCCATCGTGCTGGAAAATGCATTGTTCTTCACCAAACTGTTGTTGGATTGTTGGAAAAAGTTGCTGTTGGAGGGTGTTTTGGTACCATTCTTTACTCATGGCTGTGTTTTTGGGCAAAATTGTGAGTGAGCCCACTTCCTTGGATGAAAAGCAACCCCACACATGAATGGTCTCAGGATGCTTTACTGTTGGCATGACACAGGACTGATGGTAGCGCTCACCTTTTCTTCTCCGGACAAGCCTTTTTCCAGATGCCCCAAACAATAAGAAAGAGGCTTCATCAGATATGAATATGACTTTGCCCCAGTCCTCAGCAGTCCATTCGCCATACATTTTGCAGAAGATCAATCTGTCCCTGATGTTTTTTTTTGGAGAGAAGTGGCTTCTTTGCTGCCCTTCTTAACACCAGGCCATCTTCCAAAAGTCTTGGCCTCACTGTGCGTGCAGATGCGCTCACACCTGCCTGCTGCCATTCCTGAGCAAGCTCTGCACTGGTGGCACTACGATCCCGCAGCTGAATCCTCTTTAGGAGACGATCCTGGCGCTTGCTGGACTTTCTTGGACGCCCTGAAGCCTTCTTAACAAGAATTGAACCTCTTTCCTTGAAGTTCTTGATGATCCTATAAATTGTTGATTTAGGTGCAATCTTAGTAGCCACAATATCCTTGCTTGTGAAGCCATTTTTATGCAACGCAATGATGGCCGCACGCGTTTCTTTGCAGGTCACCATGGTTAACAATGGAAGAACAATGATTTCAAGCATCACCCTCCTTTTAACATGTCAAGTCTGCCATTTTAACCCAATCAGCCTGACATAATGATCTCCAGCCTTGTGCTCGTCAACATTCTCACCTGAGTTAACAAGACGATTACTGAAATGATCTCAGCAGGTCCTTTAATGACAGCAATGAAATGCAGTGGAAAGTTTTTTTCGGGATTAAGTTAATTTTCCTGGCAAAGAAGGACTATGCAATTCATCTGATCACTCTTCATAACATTCTGGAGTATATGCAAATTGCTATTATAAAAACTTAAGCAGCAACTTTTCCAATTTCTATGTATGTAATTCTCAAAACTTTTGGCCACGACTGTACATAGTAAAACTATACAGTAGGATCCAAAGTCTAGTCAAATGCATTTCTCTAAATTATTATTACTAATTAAATTATCGGTATAACAATTAGAGTAAGAAATTGTACTGTAATTGTCCTTTTTGCTTTAATCTGTCACTCTATATGCTTACGAACATTCATAAGCTTGGGGTCAGTAAGGTTTTGTTTTGTTTTATTATTTTTCGCAAGGATGATTTACATCCCTCAAAAGACTTTTACATCTGTTACAAATGATTTCTGTTTCAAAAATGCAGTTTTTAAGGTTTCCACAAAGAAATATAGCAAACTGTTTTCTACATTGATAATAATAATAAATGTTTTTTCTGTACACTTAAGCAAACCCATATTTGAAGAAAGTGTTTATTAAATGTTCATTTACTGACCATAAATGTTCCAACCTATTCTGGGTTCATTTTAAGCAAGAAATATAGCATTTTTTTAAACAATAGTTGATTTAAATTAAACTACCCAGAAGGTTGGGTTAAACATTTAACTCAGTCCTATATTTAAAGGTTGTATCAGCGATTTCTAGCCTGAAACATAAAGTGTCAAATTCAGCTGACCTTTCATCACGATCCGCTCGCTGCCTGCCCCATAAATTGTCTGTGAAAAAAAACGCGTCTCTGTGGTCAGCCTAGGGTCCGAGATATGCCAAAAAAACAATCGGCACTACCAACCTTTCCACAGATAAACGAACAGTGTTCCAACCAATCAGCGTCAGGGGTTTGGTGTTGTGGACTTTCGCTCCGCCTCCCTCACATCCCTGAACCAGTAGGAAAGTCCACACCACCAAACCCCTGACGCTGATTGGTTGGAACACGGTTTGTTTATCTGTGGAATAGTTGATAGCGTCGATTGTTTTTTTTTTGGCATATCTCGGACCCTAGGCTGACCAGAGAGACGCAGTTTTTTCACAGACAATTTATGGGGCCGGCAGCGAGCGGATCGTGAAGAAAGGTCAGCTGAAATTGACACTTTATGTTTTAGGCTAGAAATCGCTGATACAACCTTTAAAAAAAACTGATTTTAGAGTGCATTTTTATGGTAAAATAAGCCAGCATTTGCTCTGTCCGAAATTTACCCAACACAGGGTTGCCAAATAACCCAGAAATTGTTGTTTTTAACCCAGCATTTTCATTTTTATTAGAATGAATTCTGAAGGATTATGTAACTCTGATGACTGAAGTAATGGCTGCTGAAAATTTAGCATTGCCATCACAGGAATAAAATACTGTAAATTACACTTTTAAATAGGGCTGTGCAATTAATCGCAATCGCAAAAAAATCGCGATTTAAGCACATGCGATTTCTAAACCGCACAAGGCTGCGATTTTATCTATCCCCCCAACAGCACCTCAGCCCCCCTTGAACGTCAAGTTCATTTTATTTTCGATATAGCGCCACATCACAATATAGAAGTCATTTAAGGTTATCTTTCCTATAGAACAGGGCTATACATAGTTCTTTTATTAAACATACTAAATTGCCTTATGTTATTTATCTTATTTACACTAAGGCATGTCATTTCTGTATCTTCATGGTCGCGTGATTACAATGTCTCCTCCAAGAAAACACGGACTGGATCGCGGACTCCATTCATAAAAACCTAATTTACTATAGCGCGGAATGCCACGTAATTCGTCGATTTTTGGATTAATAAATCAAAAGTTGGTCTGTCACTTAATTCAAATCGCGATATGGACTAGTGTCTGTGAAAACTGAAGTGCAAAAAGACCGTTTTAATATGAATCCTGCATGTTCCGTTTGCTTCTGTATGTATGAATGGTGGAGACGCGTTTTATTTCTTTACTACATGCAGACTGAATTACACACGTGACGCTCCCGCTAATTTTTGGCATTTGCATCTCACATGAACAGATAAACTCAATCGCCAAATCGCTGCTGTGAGTTTCACTTTTACCGTTTCATTTGAGAAAACTAGCATCACATACACACAAAAACTTCACTGCAACCTGTCAAAATAAAAGTACGGTTTAACATGTAACAGAACAATATTAGTCCTGTATTACTTTTGTACAGTATAATGTAGGTGTTTATATATTCCTATTTAAATAATTTACATAAAACAATATATATGATAAAAAAATATTACAACAAGATTAACCACTTAATTATTATTTAAACGTTTTAAACTGAATATAATTTTTCTTCCACGCATTGATTTTAACAGTAAATTTCTGTTCTAAAAAAAAAAAAAAAAAAAAAAAAAAAGCAAAAGATTTTTGAACCCTCAAAA
The DNA here is from genome assembly GCF_049309525.1 of Garra rufa. Lineage (NCBI taxonomy): Eukaryota > Metazoa > Chordata > Actinopteri > Cypriniformes > Cyprinidae > Garra > Garra rufa. The sequence continues at coordinate 5,470,910 of NC_133378.1, read as the reverse complement.
TGTTAAAGTTTAGAGTTTTGGACTTATTTTTCCACTGAAATGAATGTATTCGTTATTGCACAAAGTAGGCTAAAGTACCGGGAAAAAAAGTAAAATGGCTTATTTATTTTATGTTGTCTGTTTTAAAGACAATTTTACTACAGTTTTGTTTATTAAACTTAATACTATGTTATTTCATGGTGAAATGTTTTGTTATGCACTTCTTGTGCACTGAATACATTTAGAATGTATGTATGTAGCTTGTTTGAAAAAGCAAAAAAAAAAAAAAAAATCGCAAATAAAAACGCAATCGCAATATTCGTTCAAAAAATCGCAATATGATTATTTTGTCCATATTGCACAGCCCTACTTTTAAATATAATAAAATAAAAAGGGAAAACAACATTTGCATAATATCAACAACAAACGTTTGAATAGTGGCGTATATAACATTCATGTTTTGAATATTCTGACCTTTAATTAAAATGGGGCTAGATTTACTAAACAGGAGAAATTAGTATGATAACGCAGTCCTATAAAAGTGTCAAAGTTCTACAATTGATATAGTGACAATGCACAAATATAATAAAGAACACAAATGCAGCCAGATCATTTTCATAAATATAACATAATCTACTGTACCAAGAGGAGTGCAAACTGGTGTAGAGCTGAGAACCAGGTGTAATCTACTAACAACACAGGCACAAAATTGGTTAAGACATACTTTTGTGTGTTAAATAATGGTGCAAATATTAGTAAATTGACTACTGCAAACCTTATGTAAATGACCTTACTCAAATCACTAAAGTATTCTTCTCCAAGAAATTTTGCTTCTGAAAAGGCCACTCTTACAAATGAAATATGGTTAGCCATGAAACGTACTATAAAAAACAATTTTTTGAGTTAACTTAAAATAATTTGTTACCCCACTGCCTTAATTTGAAGTTCAGTCAACTCAAAACGTTTTAGTCAACTTGAAATGTTAAGTTGTGCTAAGTGACAACTTGGATATTTGAGTTAATTCAAATTAAAATTTTAAGGCAGCTGGGTAACAAACACAGCTTTTAAGTTTAACAAACCTATTTTTTTGTTTAGTCAAGTGTTGGGGGTAACATTACAAGTAACATAATCAGATTACTTTTTCAAGTAACGCAAAGTGACATATTACTTTTTAATTACTTTTTCAAATAAGTAACGCCAGATACTTTGTTTTCCCATTTATTGACTGACAGGTATCCTGTCCCCATGGTGCTCTGTAAACATGTTATTAGTTCTAGATTAAATGTAAACATGCATTTACTAATCTTATTTGCAAAAAAACAAAAACAGATAGTCCTCAAAATGAATAAAAACAAACTCTGAATATGACACAAAGCTGCTATAATTAAATATGTTAAAAAACACAAATCCTTTATGTATTTAATCCCATTTTATCCCCTATGATGATCCAATTCAACCATACTAATAAGCAAAAATTACTTTAGTTAAGTTAACATTTGTGCTTCCATTTTTTATTGCTGAAAATTGTTGAACTTTATTCTCCTGCATTCTTCTGTACAGATCTAAATTTACTTTTCCTTCAGCCTAAGGTGTATTTATTTTACTTTTTGGTGTGAAAGGGCTTTTACATTTGATAAAAATTTAACTTTTTATATTAAAAACAAACAAGCCCTGTCTAGATTTAAAAAGTAACGCAAAAAAGTAACATAACGCATTACTTTCCATAAAAAGTAACTTAAGGAACTTAATTAGTTACTTTTTTAGGGAGTAACGCGGTATTGTAATGCATTACTTTTAAAAGTAACTTTCCCCAACACTGGTCAACTCTGTATGTCACTTAGTACAACATTTCAAACTGACTAAACTTAAGTTGACGGAACTTAAAATTTGAAGGCAGCAGGGTAACAAATTATTTTAAGTTGATTCCACAAATTATTTTTTATTGTTTTTAACAGTACTACACAACTTTGTTTGCTAATGTTTCACCATGTCTTTAGTAAATCCTGACAGTAGTTTTTAACACAAAAGGATGATTTGTGCTGACATCTATTGAGCACTGTTTTTTTTTAACTTTCTAAAAATTTGTATTACTTTTTTTGGTAAACTTTTGGGCCTCACTGTCACTCTCTTCCTCTTTTTTATCTTGGATGAATCTCTTTATTGAACTGTCTTCAGTTCTTTCTTTTTTTTTAAACAAAAGGTTAAGCCACAATCAAAGCAGTCTGAGACTGCTTTAGAGATGCTCATAAAAAGACACAAGAGAGACAAGACAGCATATAGCTAATCTGCTGTGACATACACTCAACACAGACACACACAGATGACTCTGTTTACATGAAAACCCTTTAATATGAATGCAGAAACAGCTGCACACACAATCAGAGACTAATTACAGGCAAGTAATCCCTGTGTGCAGCATTGATCACTTCATCTGTGGACACCTACTCACACACACACACACACACACACACACACACACACACACACACACACACACGCGTCTGTTTGTTTTAGCACGTATTTGTAAGAGAAGTATTCTCACTGTAAGTCTATCTACACAGATATTGTGTGTATGTGGGACAATCTCTTGCACCTGACACAATGTAATCTGGTCTTTGCAGTAAAATTGCAACATCCCCCCAGATGGAACAATGTTGGTTGCTAGGCAACAGAACACAGAACCTCTCCCATTTCCTTTTTCTTCAGTCACCTTGTTTTCCTCCTCACATTTCTCCCACCTTTCTTCTCCACCTGTTGGTCTGTCTCCCTCTCCTTCTCTTTCTCTTCCCTCTTCTCTGTATCTGGCAGACCAAACTGCTAAAAACAGACTGCAGCTGCACTGCACCTAGACTAGCTGTAAGGGTGTGAGATTGTCGTTGTATGTATTTGAGTGCGTGTGTGTGGCAGATGGTCTGCCTTGGCCTCAGAATGCCAAAAGTCCATGCAGAACATTCTAGACAGATTCTTGCAATCATACTAATCACTTAATAAGCACTCATTTGGTGTCCTAGTTGAGATAAATCAAGACCAAAGTGGAAAAAGCAGTAAAGTTGTTCTTTACATAAGCGCATGCTAAGTTAGTGAAGAAAACAAAATTCTGCTTTCCTCAAATATCTGAATATGATGCTTCTGTTCTTCTGATTAATCATATGTATTAGTATTGGGTATTTTGGTGTATATTGACATCTCCATATAGTGGACTTCTATAGTGCCCACGAGTTTGAATGTCCAAAATGCAGTTGCAATGCAGCTTCAAAGGGCTCTAAACAATCCCAGCCGAGGAATAAGGGTTGGCCATTTTCTAAAAATATAAAAAATTAAAATTTATGTATATAGTATGAACTTTTTAACATCAAATGCTCATCTCGTCTGTCAAAAAACTCCATCTCATTTTCTCCTCCAACTTAAATCGTCTTACATCGCTGCAGAAGTACCGACCCAGTGCAAGTAAACATGCAAAGAAGGTCAAACATCCTTTACAAAAAAGGTAAGACAGCAATGATTTGAAGTTGGAAAAGAAAATGAGGTGGGAGTTTTTCGACATAAAACTGTTGACCCAGATTACACAGAGTACGCATGCGCATTGCAGATCTACACAAGACAAGCATTTGAGGTAAAAATGTATATCCAAGTTATTGGTTTTAATCTGGCACCTGATGCTAATTCCCTTAATTACATGACTAACCCTATTTAACTGGCAGCATTCCTTCAATTTTTACTTAGATTGTAAAATGGTGGGTTGCTGTAAGGTGACTGAAACCCTGTGACAGGAGGCTGTCCAAATAATGGCCAAAGGGATGACACTTTCAGCCACTGCAAGAGAAGTTGTTCATTCCAAATCTGTGATTTCTTGAATATTGTAGGTTTACAATAACAGTAATTCTCTCGTAATAACAGTAAGACTCTCAATGGGGAATTGGTTCAGCACTGCAGCTGGAATTGCTTGCCAGAACAGGGTAAGGAACAACTTTAATTTGTTTTGTCTGAAGGAAAACATTTTGCTTGGTATCAAACCAGGGAAAGACTGAACCCTGAGTGTGTAAAGAAAACAGTGAAAGGTGGAGAAGGAAGTGTCATGGTTTGGGGGATGTTATACAGCTACATGGCAGGGTGAATGCAAATATTTATCAAAATGTTTCTGCAAAATTTGAGCTCGGTGGAATATTAAAGCCTAATTAGTTTTAAATTAAATGCACACCAAGTGCAAAACAGTGGTAGGTATATTATTAAAAGGTTTTGTTGATAAAATTTAATAATGTTCGAAAACGAATGCAGTGGATCTAAACCCTTGAGACACCTTGACATTTGCTCATGACACATGCCTATGATACACAGCATCCCCTCTAATGGACTTGCGCATCCGAGGAATCTACTTTCACCACACAGAGACACAATTATGTGTCTCGAAAGATCGTCTTTTTCATTTGCCAGTGACATTCTTTGGTGTTATTAACGTGTTTTGATAAATGCCATGAGGTTAATGATAGCAGGATAATAACAGGACAGTCTACCAAACTCAGGCAAAAGTTCACTCACAAATATCAGAGAATCATGAGACAAAGTGCAAGAAAGAAAGAGCACAAGGGAATCAATGCTATTGTGACTGGGATGTAACATTGATCTTTTTAGAGAGCTTCTGTATGTGTTCTCATGCCTCACACAATAGAGCGAGAGAGAGGCAGAGAGACAGATGAGATGAGGAAAGAATATGGAGAGAGAAACAAATGGAGACTGCAAAACAGAAAATCTCAGAGAAAAACAAAAGAAAACATTTCCATAATCTAAATCAGTCCACACTGTGGAATGAAGCTTTGGAAGAAACAGGTTTTTACAATGAGACCATCAAACAAAGGCCTGCAATTACCAGTCTTTTCATTTTTTGGAAGTGCTAGGAAATTAATCACCGCAAGTTTTGTGCTACTTAAACTTCTTTTTGCTACTTAAACAATTTAATTGCAAACAAATTAAAATGAAAAGTATAAACCCAGTTAGCACAGCCTGAGGTGGAATATCAACCTAGGCTCATTGGAAAAACTCCAAAAATGTACCTATACTGTACATACAGTTCACTTCTGAATTGTCGCAATATAGTAAACATTAATGTTTCATTTCACTTCTCATTTTACAATGAGCCCAGGTTAGGAATACTTTCATACAGTATTACTTTATAACACAGACATGCAGCTATGGATGAATGCCTGAGGAGCCGCTTCCTGTGGCCTTTTGGCGAGTGGTGGACCTTTCTTTTTAAAGTGTAAGGAGCACAGGTTGCAGCAGTGACATCAAACAAGCAACATTTTGTGTGATTGTATTTTTCTGTGTGTTAGTTGTGAAGTAGCCAACATTCTCTGTATAATACATACACATGAACTTGTACACAAAAGCTAAATGAACATCTACCTGCACAATGAGAGGGAAAGAAGAGAGAGGGAGAAGAAATGATATAACAGGTTTTAGTTGAGTTATATTTAACAAAACAAAGGATTTCCCATGAACACATACCCACACATACTGAAAATGAACAAATCATGCTGACTTGATTTATATAAGTGCGCTTTTCTTTCCCACGCAAGGCATTTCTCACTAGAACTACTCACAAAGTCTTTGACAAGTGGTCTGAGCTCTCAGATAACTTTCAGACAATCCGTAAGTGAAATAAATGCATTCAGCAAAACTGTGTCCCATCCCATGTCCCATCTTTTGAACAGTCGTGTGAAAGTGACCCACCCACAGCATTGGACGCAGTGCGCGTGAGTCACTCTTGATGCTTCATATGAAAGAGCTGCAGGCAACATGTTCCACTGAGCCCAACATGCTAATTTTACACACCGCAGTCATTCGGCAGCCAACCCTCCCTCTGCTCAGCATATGTGTGTGGGGTTTGAAGGCGTTTAAACTTGGTTAGAATCAAATAATTATAATAAGAGCAATAAGTCAGAGGCAGAGGCATACTGGGAGATGCGTATGTGTCATCATGCAGCATTATTAGAAATTTTGATATAGCCAGAGGGAGGCCCTCATGACAATATGCATGTTTAATTCTCCAGTCAACTGTGTCATTATAGCGATATCAATGTAAGTTAATTCAAACAGTAACCTTTCAAAATCAGGGTCATCTTTAACAGCTGAAGAAATAGTCTCAGAAAATAATACCTATATTTATACACTACTAAACGGCATAGTACCTGCAGGCAAATGTGGAGATACAGCTCCTCCTATTTTTATATTAATTGCATTTACATTTATTTTATTACAGCCAAAGGTGCTTGCTGAAAACCAAAGCATATTTTTGTACACCAGAACATGATGGCTGTGTCTGAAACATAAAGCTGTTGCTCATTGGAATAATGTGCCTCTAAATCTTTGCAAAAATCAAAGTACCTATATTTATAGGGTACAGCGGGGCTAAAGGCACACCCTAAGAAAAACAAAACTTTTCACTGGACCCAAAGTGTATGATTGCAGACAAATATATACACTGGGTAAAAGGCACACAATATTGATACACATACTTAAAGATAAAATAATGTTTTTTTTTTCAATAATGTCTAAGTACTAGTACTAGTACTATTTTCTGCTTATTTTGATAAAACAATGTACAAAAAAATATACTGTCATTAAAATGTTAATATAAAACAATAATTTTAAAATTCAGAAACAAAATCATTTTAAAATGTAAAGATTCTGAAAGCACTGAACAAGATCCCATAGTAATTTAATATAGATTTATAGTAGTAACAACAAATGATATATTGTTATATCATATGATGAGATAGACACCCAACATAATGATATTTGCCATCTGAACCAAACAATGTCATGTCAACAAATAGAAAATTCAGCCTTCTATTAATTATCATGTTAACTATTGTGCCTACGGCTGTAACGTCCCAGGCGATTAGTCAATTAATTGGTCGATACGGTCTGGTTCGATCAAAATTCTGATTGGTCGATTTTTTGCCGTGCTCATTTCATCAGGTGGAAAGCACTAATTGCTAATGTGGGTGTTTTCCGAACACCCCTGTTTCACAGGTAACGGTCTGTTTTCAGAACACCCCCATTGTTTTCACTTTTTTTGGATTAGCCCAACCCACTGGAGAAGAGAGACAGATAAGTAGGCTTTAGAAGGTTTGATGCTGAATATTATTTATTTAATAATAAGCTAGAGGACTCAGCGGTTTGGAACACATATCAATATACATCAGTCCTATTCTAACATGTCAACAACAAAAAAATCGACAGTGTGGCAGCATTTTGTTAAAATTAATAACGGGAAAAAGGTTGAATGCAAAGTTTGCAAGCAACAGTTTGCCTTCCACAGCTCGACGACAAACATGACGTATCATCTGAAAGCGGTAAGCTAACTTGTCTGCGTTAGGCTGCCCTGTCTGTTTTTGAGTAGGCTACATGAACATATCAGAATTGGCATATTTCAATATTTTAGTGTAATAATCGTCTTATAACTGCAGGCGCACACATCCGTAATGACGGTAGAATCCCCCAGACAAACCCAGACCACGCTGGATTTTAAGCCTCCTTTATCATCCAAACGGAAAAATAATATTACGGAAGGAATTGTTAACTTTATTGCTCAGGATATGAGGCCCATTGCTGTTGTGGAGGGCCAAGGTTTTAAGAACTTGTTAAAAGTTCTTAAAAAGTTGGATATACAGCGCCAGCTTTAAGTCTATTCGTGTCTCAGCCGCGAAGCTGAGCTCTGTTCAGCCTCGCTCTGTGCGAGCTGCGCAGAGCGGCTGAAATGATAGTGTCTGACAGTTATACTTATAACCAGGGTTCGAATTACGGGGGAGCTAAGGGGAGCTCGGCTCCCCTGAAAAGGACATGGGCTCCCCTGAAAAGGACATGGGCTCCCCTGAAAGCCTACTTTGAGACATTTAGGGGGAGCTCTAAAACACTTTACATTTTTTGTGTCGCATATAGATTTTGATTTTCTGTACATTAAGGTTCCTGAAATAAATGATGATATTAAAAATGTAACAATGTTGTGTGTTTATTCGCTCATTACATTACTATTTCCGAACACTATTTTCCGCTGTCTCCTGCTGTGACCATACATGCGTGGCGGCGCTGCACTGAAATTACTACGTTTACGTCACCACTTGAACTTCTCACTGAGTTGGTATTTGAATGTTAGCTTAACTTCAACACTTGGAACACTCTGTGGATACTAATAAGAATGTCAAAAATAAAGCAGCCAAACCTCAGTCAATTTGGATTTACAAAACAAACGAAGAGGAGTGATGACAGTGCACCAGCTACAACAAATAACTTAGCTTGCCGGTGTTACCGCCGCATCTGTCAAACAAGGTGCTAGCGTTTTGAAGTAAACGGTTTACTAAGGCTACGTTTACATTAATCCGGATACATTTGAAAACGGAGTTTTCATTTTAAAACGCTCTCCGTCCACACTCGCGTTTCCAAGCGTTTTCCAAAAGTTTCTCATCCACACTGAAACGTAGGAAAACATCAAATTCGCCTTACTGCGCATGCGTAAAGCCTCCAAAATTATACAGACGTAATAAGTTTTCACGCAATTCTTCTGGCGGTATAATTTACGGAAATATCTCATCCTCCACTGACGCGTCTATATCGCGCTCATTCATATTTTATCTGAAAAGCAGTTGTCGTCATGTTTTGCAGGACAGCAACTGTGAGTAAATTTTCTGTCATCATTTAAGGACTGTAATTTGAAGAGTGTAAAAGGTAAATCTTTTTAGCAGCAGTGTGACAGTAAATAGCACAGACACAATTACTGCTGTAAACATAGATAGGCCTATCTATTGGTACGATATGCGTAACATGACTATAAATGTGCGTCATCGTTTTCAAAAGCCTCTCTTTGCCTCCGTTTTCACAGTCCACACTACAACGTGAAAACGGCGTTTTCAAATTTATCCACTTTGGCCGGAGTTTTTAGAAATAATCATTTTCTGTGGTAAAAACAGGGTTTTCGTGTAAATGAGAGGCCAAACTGCAGGGAAATATCTGCGTCTTTCCTTCGTATAAACGGGGCCTTAAGTAAACAATAGGTTTACCGTAAACCTATTGTTTTAAATGCCCGAACATGCACCAAAAGCGTTAAAGTCAGTCAGGGAGGATCGGAAAATAGGGCTCCCCCGAAAGCCACTTTGTAATTCGAACCCTGCTTATAACATATGACAAAAATAATTTTCTAAGTTATGTTGCACATTCCTCAAAAGTTCTTGTGATATCACTAGCTGACAACATAGTACTGTTTTCAGAAATCACAGGCTATGATATTCAATAATATCCAACTGCAGACCCGCAGCAGCACCAGTTTCAGAACCCCAGCCACAGAACCCCAGCCACAGAACCGGAAGTGAGGGGTGGAAATTACAAAATGAACAATTCACACAATTCGCACATTTTGTCACGACATTCTTGCAGAAATAACGCCATGTCATCCCTAAAAACAAAATTAAATGTGAAGAGCACTCTTGAAGAGTCTGTTTGTTCAAGAAGATTGCCTTTTCCTTGTCCTCTTTGTTCATTTTAGCAGCAGTGAGGTATGTCTCAAATATGATATATATATATATATATATATATATATATATATATATATATATATATACAGTAGTCAACATTTCAAGTGGATCAAAACGTATCATCAAAGTTGTCCTAAAATCAAAACAATACCTGTTCTTGTCTTAGGATTAATGATTAAATGTCTTAATGATTAACTTTCATCTACTTCAAATTTTAAATGTTGACTACTAGCACACATGGTGTAGTTAACCGCAGAAACATACAAAAACATTTTTGAGAAATATTAAAATTATTTTTTCCTTTAATATTCTGTAATCAAGGAGCTCCCAGTGATCGAAGACAAGACAGAAGCTGTGAAATGGATCTATTCAAATAAGCATCTGCTCAGAGGGCCAGTGGAAGAGCCTCTTTTCCTCAAAATGAACGAAGAGGACAAGGAAAAGGCCCTCAACAATCTCCTTGAACAAACAGACTCTTCAAGAGTGCCCTTCACATTTAATTTTGTTTTCAGGGATGACATGGAGTTATTTCTGCAAGAATGTCGTGACAAAATGGACCTAAGAGTGAACTGTTCAGTTGATACATTTTAATTTGAATTAATGCAAGATTGTCATCACAAAATGTGCGAATTGTTCATTTTGTAATTTTTGATTTTAATTTATACATGATTGTCATGACTAATTGGGCATAATAGTGAATTGTTCATTTGGTAAACTGTAATTGTTGTATAGTTTTAGTTTGTTTCTTTTAAAATTATGCTGCTGTTTGTGTGAGTGTGTAAAGTTTTATTGAAATGTTTTCATTTTCTTGTAGAGAAATGCATGATGCATGTTCTTTGCTTTGGAGTAAATGTTTATTTGTCATGTTGTGATTAAAGCATATTTAATATAAAATGCCTTAAGTTTCAAGCATTATTTTTAATATCATGAACAGAAAATAACTTGTGTAATGCAATGAAAAAACACCTTTATACAATAATATGAAACAAAATATTTTTTAAATGTTAAATGTATCGTAAGATGCCCAAATAAAGTATAATGTTTCTTGTGAAATAAAAGCAAATTACGCTCCATAACCGTGGGTGGCGCTGCTCTGATAAGAACGTAAGCTCCACCCCTCACTTCCGGTTCTGTGGCTGGGGTTCTGAAACTGGTGCTGCTGCGGGTCTGCAGTTGGATATATCTCATGATATTGCGCAGGTGCACGTGATGCACCGCTGTCAGAGACGACAGACTCGTGTGTCAGACTCATTTCAGTGCAAAATAATTAGGTCAAAAACGATTTAATATACTGCAAATAGCCTATTATTTTTTTATGTTTATTTATAATTAATTTAGGCAGACAACAAGGCTACCAAGCACTGAGCACAGTGTGTATCTAGTTAATGTAACGTACGTTTTTTTTTTTTCTCCACGTCATTTTTAGTCGATTTTTAGTCTAAAGTTTCAGGACTTCAGTCGACCAAGATTTTCTTTGGTTGATTACAGCCCTAATTGTGCCTTTTATTGTTATTTAAAAACTGCTGTTTTAATTATCTTAAACAAAACTGAAAATCATTAAGAAGACCTTTGTCTCAAGATATATTCAAGAAGTTTAGTGGTTCTCATTTGCTACTGAAATCATACAGCATTTTTAAAAACATCAAATATTAGATCAAGCAAGCACAGAATCGACTTTGCACTGCTGCCTGTGATCACATCAGCCAAATTTGCATGTGCATCTTCAAAAGCGGATGTTTTGGAAAGCGTATTGAGTGTGGTTTGGAGGAGAATAATATCAAAGGCGCCTTTTACCCCGGGGTGCCTTTAGCCCCGTTGTACCTTACATTTCGCAAATGAGAGGCAGCACACCAGAGCCAGTTTATTGATTAACAACGATTACTTTATTTTTGTGTAGCTCCTTCAAATTGCTTTGTAATTGCATGATTTGTAAACAATACATTTTCAATCAGGAGTAAATTTTCTGTCATCTTTGCAGAACTGTGATTTAAAGAGTACAACGTAACACATCTGTAGCAATAGTGTGAAAGTGAATAGCACATACTGATATAAACATAGATATCTATTGGTACAATATGTGTCACATGAATAAACATGCGCCATCGTTTTCACAGTTTTTTTACTCTCTTTTCACAGAGAAAAAAGTGCATTTTTAAACTAAAATGTATTAGTGTTGACAAGGCCTTAGTTCACAGTAAATGCATGGTAAACTTGCTCAGTAGCTCACCTGGTACAGCACTGCAATTGCGATCCAGTATTAGCACTGTGAAACAAAGTCACAGTAAAATAGCTCAAAGACTTGTGACTTGTTATCTTGCTTTTGTTAAAGTAGTTCACTTTCAAAACTACAGATTACAGATAATGTCTCCTTGTCATCCAAGATGTTCATGCCTTTCTTTCTTCAGTTGTAATGAAATTATGTTTTTGAGGAAAACATTTCAGGATTTCTCTTCATATAATAGATATATATGGTGCCCCCGAGTTTGAACTTCCAAAATGCAGTTTAAATGCAGCTTTAAAGGGCCCTAAATGATCCCAGCCGAGGGAAAAAAAGACAATTTATATATTTTTTAACCGCAAATGCTCATCTTGGTCTAGCTCTGCATGAACTTTGTATATTCCTGTTTATGACAGTTATGTTGAAAAACTCCCCTCTCATTTTCTCCTCCAACTGCAAAATCGTCCTACATGGCTGCAAGTACTGACCTAGTGTTTACAAAGTGAACATGCTAAGAAGACCAAACGCCCTTTACAAAAAAAAAAAAAGGTAAAACGGATGATTTTGAAGTTGGAGGAGAAAATAAGATTTGAGTTTTTCAACACAGAATACCCTAACGGTCATAAACAGGAATATAAACAGTTCACGCAGAGCTAGACGAAGACGAGTGTTGGCAGTTAAGAAGTATATAAATTGTGTTTTTTTTTTTAAATAACCAATCGCTAGATAAGACCTTTATTCCTCAACTGGGATTTAGAGCCATTTGAAGCTGCATTTAACCTGCATTTTGGAAGTTCAAACTCGGGGGAACCATGCATATCCATTATATGAAGAGAAAGCCTGAAATGTTTTCCTCAAAAAACAATTTCTTTACGACTGAAGAAAGAAAGACATGAACATCTTGGATGACAATGTGGTGAGTATATTATCTATAAATTTTTGTTCTGGAAGTAAACTAATCCTTTAATACTATTTGTTAGGTTTTGGTGTTGGTGGTACATTATTTTCAAATGTCACTACACAGCCATTCAATGACAACAGCATATAAAAGTACGTCTTGGTTTCAGACTGTATTCCAAGTCACTATAAACTTGTGTAATAATTCCAGAGCAAATTCAAGTAGGCTTTAGACAAAACCAAGCAAATGTGACTACCTAATGACCACAGAGGCTATTTCTTGATAAAAATAGAATCATAATTAATTTACCATTGGTTGCCATTAAAAAAAATATGAAAGTATTTATAAATGTCCATTAAGAGCTGTAAAAATGACTAACAATCAACCAGAGGCAATGAAAGGAAACATCCTCATGTAAACTTTCCTTTAAATCCATACTAAAGTAGAAATATAATGGCGAGACTAAGACCGAGGATTTGAATGAGAAATATTGAGGACATCTGAGGCACTGAAGAGCACATACAAAATGTGTCTGGTTGGAGAAAAGGTAATGAAATGAAAGAGGGACAATAAAGCATTGTTCTGTGCCACTCTATATCACATTTATGTTCCTCGAGATTTCTGTTGGGATTATAAATGTTCTCCTACACGTCTTCAGCTCAGTGTCGGTGGGCACAGTGGGTCAGCTGTGTTCTCTCAATCTTTGATGTTATCTGCTTTCACATACTGCAGCTGAGGAAGTACAGCTGAGTCCTGTCATAGACTTCAGTGATGCTGCTCTGATGATGACAAAGCATTTTCATCTGCTCTCTTTGAAACACTCCATCTCATGCTCCTTTATATACTGATTCCTGACCAGGCTCGATGCAACAAGCGATAAAAGCTACCTCTTCTATGTTAATCCCAGTTCTAACCAGCCTTGATAGTGATAAGTGATTAGCGATACTACATTTTATCAGCCAATTTGTTTTATTCCTGTTGTGTCCCACCAGGTAGTGCCACCCAGAATGAAATTTTACTAAACCAATACCTTGCTCCTCAATGTACAGCATATAATGATACAAGATGAGATATAGATTGTGAAACTTTAGAAACATTGGATATTGACAAATACTATTTTACAAAATGCATGCCATCTGGGGAAGCATCACTAAAATCATGAAAATAAGGTATGTGCCTTTATTTTTGCACTCTTTAGCTATACGGTATGTTGAGAGTATGACAGAACCATTCTGATCGTTGCACACCATTTTCACTTTCAATCAATTAAAATTTTCAAACAGAAAAATTGCGTTTTGCTAAAATCAAGGCTGTAACCATCATAGACATTGGGAAAAACAATTTTTAGGTGGTATGCCAGTGGTCTGCAAGTGCTTGTAAATGTCAAACTGATTGAAATGGCCAATCACATCAAAGAAGACTGGCTTTCCTGAAGACAGGTGAATTTTCACCAAAAACCTTTACTTACACCCTTATGTCGTTCCAAACCCATAAGTTAAGATATTTTTGATGAAATCTGAGAGCTTTTAGACCCTGCATAGACGGCAACGGTAGTACCACATTTAAGGCCTGGAAAGGTAGAAGGACATTGTTGAAATAGTCCACGAATGCACACTGTTCATTGTTGAATAAAGTCTTTTTTTTTTCTTTGCGCAGAAAAAATTCTTATAGCTTCATAAAATTACGGTTGAACCACAATGTCACATGGACTATTTTATTGATGTTCTTACTTCCTTTCTGGGCCTTAAACGTGTTAGTTGCATTGCTATCTATGCAGGGTCAGAAAGCTCTAGGATTTCATCAAAAATATCTTAATTTGTGTTTCAAAGATGAACAAAGGTCTTACAGGTTTGAAGCAACATGAGGATGAGTGATTAATGACAGAATTAAAATTTTTAAGTGAACTATCCTTTTAAGATGTGGTTACGGCATTGGTTGGAATCATATCTTCTTTGTATCTCACTGAATATGTTAATTAAGTAGTCAACCTTTGACATTAAAGTCCCTTCATTCAAATATACCCACATATCTATAAAGTATGCAAATAAACAGCGTTATTACAGGTCAAATCAGTAGTATGTCCGCACATTCTGCTTTCCAACAAAGATACTGCATTGGCTGTTGATCTGTGATCAGGTCTAATGTCATGGTTGACTTTTCTATGATTGTAGGTTATGGAATCAGTTTCTAGATGATGTCTAGCCACTTCCAGAAATGGTTCAGTGTATAATAGCGTCTAAACAACAGTCATGTTTACATTATGCAGTAATGTGAGGACGGAGCACTTGGGAAGCTTTTAACTCAAAAACCTCACGTAGACACACACGCATTACATTCTTCAGCACTTATACACACTTTGCACTTAGAGGTCATAAAATCACCTATAAGAGGATCCCTGGAGCTAATGCACTTATAACCGACTGAAACATACAGCTAGTCAACCATGCATGTAGAAATTACATCTAAAACATCAAGCATGCACATTTCTTATTCATTGAGTTCTCAGGTTGCAGCCGATGTGAAAAGATATGAAAAATGCAACCCAGGCTCGTGAAAATACGTGCCTCTAAATACATTTCTGCAATACTGTAATTACGTACCTTACTGCATGTTTTGCGGCAGTTTCAAAGTTAAATGTCCAGAGAGTGCGCTAAAACACGTTCAATGTTACTACATTGGTGCAGGCACGTATTGCTGTGTTTTTTATTACGCTAATGGAGGTATGTTTTGCGGCTGTTCAGAATTCAAATATCCCGGGAGCGTCGCTAAAGGTTAATGCTCTATCATGTTGGAAATATCCCCTACACCAAACCCAAACCTAAACCTATAGTGTTAACAAATGCAAAAGTGATATAAAAAAGCTGTATATTTGACAACAACATTCAAAAGTATCAGTTTTCGGATTGCTAAGGATGTTAAAGTTGTTTTGAAGTCATAACATACAGTAATATTCTACAAGTAACTGTGTGACAATTAGGCTTTATTATTGAAAACTCTGTGTGTAAATCATACTTTCTGTGAAAAGAAATAATAGTTGTTGCAGTTTTACTGCCTCTAGTGTTTATTTCAACTGGAAACTGCAGTGATTCGTACATATAGGCATGTTTTTTTTTTTTACAGTTTTTCAGAAATGTAGATATATAAATATAGAGGCATGTATTTGTAATGAGCCTATGCCTATGTTGGTTTGCATATTGTGATTGTCTAATGATGTGATGATGGTGGTCAATATTGCTATTTTCTCCTCATGATGATTAAACTATTAAATGCAAAACACACATGAAAGTGTAAACGCAAAATTATGCAAACACTGGCTTGTAAACCATAACAGAGTCAATTAGTAGTATAATATAATAATTGATATAACAGAAAAACACTGTCAGGCAAATCCATACAGAAATCCATAATAAGAGACACACATTCTGGAATAATTAATGTAATTAAGCACAGCAATCTTCAGAGAAAAAAAGAGAGAAACAGTACAAGCATTTCTCATAGTAACCTTAGCCTGATTTAAAAAGAGCAATGCAGCAAAACAAATAAACTATAAGAAACCAATTAAAAACAAAACAATCATATGGAAAAATAAGACGGGCAACATAAAAGCAAATGTGGCTTGCATGCTACATTTCTTTTTTAAATGAACTAGATGTTTGTTGTTTTAAATTTACAACGGATATAAGAGTCGGGTAAACAATCAGATGGTCATTACTGCGAAATGCACCCCAACAGAGAGAAGAGGACACCGATGAGAAACATATTACACGGCTACTTACTAAATAAATGGATATGAAATATTGATTTGAGTCGAAATTATTTTATTATGTGAGAAGAAAGAGACTGTGGAGAGTCCAGGGTTGACCTTTCCATGTTTATTTCGGTGGTAATGACTGTGAATGCCTATGTAAATTATTCTGTATATGGCTGCTTAAAAAATAAATATATACATAGACATGAAATTGATTTGAAATATTGATTTGAGATCCCTTACAGAAACCGCAGAGAAACAGAACACAATCACAAAGTAGTCTGTTATACTGCGATGCTCTGGACGACAGTGCCTCGACCAATGAAAATCAAGTATCCCAGAGCACCATGTACTATAGGTACTCTTATGCAACAACAACACTGATTTTTGTTCTTCTATGCAATGTAAATTTTTCAAAAAACTTTCAAAACAGTTATGCTTATAATGTAATTTGTATTAAAAACAAATTCATTTTCATCACTTGTCTCAGACGTTTGGATGCCACGGTAGCTTCAGATACCTAAAGGGCAATGCCACACGCAGTAACAAATGCTCTCCTTGCTAATTTTCTCACACAGACACATGCACTCACATAGACACATTTTTTTTCTCCATCTGTTGTGCATGATAATGCATGTGGTTTTGTGACATGGTTCTATCTAACACAAGGTCACCCATTTCCTTCAACCCACAAACCTCCTGTGTGTTTCACATAGGAAGTAACATCTACTGTAGTATTCAGCCACTTCCTCCGTGCAACAACTATCTGGGAGAGACAGATGCCACTAGAAGAAACACACCCACAACCACTTGAATCGATACAATGCAACACAACACAACACATGTGCTTGACCAGGCAAAATACTCTCAATCATATAAATGATTTAACTTTGTGCTTGTTTAACCTACTGCAAAGATCCTGCAAGGGTGAGATGATGTTTAAGTGAGAAATTTAATTACAAAGATGTTCAGATCTCATCTGATAAAACAGAACTGCGGACGGAAGAAATCAATCAAACAGAAACATGTAGCTACTCCCTTCACAGCAGTGCAGAGGCGGAGAAAAATAGATTAGAAAGAAAAAAAGGCATATGTAAATATATAATTATATCAAAAAGCTAAAACATGACAGCCCTCACCAGTTCAACTGATCCATAGTGTTTCCGGCTGAACTCTCCTCTCCTGCACCCAAGATCCTCTGACGCTGAGCTGCAAAACAGAGCACATAACCATTTAAATTAATTTCATGAAATGTAACGGCACACAATAAGTTTTGCAATGCATATCTTTTTATTCCCTTGGAATATTTGTATATTATATGCTTTTAAAACAACGGTATTGTTAATATTATTTCTGCTATCTGACTTAACACCACATGTGAACACATAGAGTATTAAAAAAAAAAAAAATCAATACCAAGAGTCTGCATTCCAAAAAGTAGAAGCCCTGCCTACTACACCTCTCATCCCTGTGATGTTGCAGCCTGACATTTTTTGAGTGAAGTAGTTTCAGATTATTAGAGCGAGAACCACATGCTCAGTGACTCAGCTGACAACTAGATATCACACATCTTCCCCAAACCTCAAAGAGGATCTCTCCCATTGAAACCACTTCACAGGAAGACCGTAATGGCACTAAAGGTGTGTAATTTCTGTGCCACTAGCATCACCAAATAAAAAAAGCAAGATAATGACTCTTTCAAACAAGTTTCTTAAATATTTCCCATCACAGCTCAACAATACGGATGACTGACTAGACTTACTATAAAACTTACTTTAAACTTACTATAACTATAACTTTTCCTATCAAATCAGTGCAGTTGTTATTTCAAAAGCATAAAAAATGTTTACATGCCATTGTTTTCCAATAAAAGTGTGAATGACGGTGTTATAAATAAACGGTGTTACTAAAGGCATTACTTTTTTTTTCAGAACTGAGTATTCAAATGAATTACTGCTTTCCCCATTACAACGCCTTTACCGTTACTGACAATAAAATGTGGCATTACTATAATTTTCGCGTTGCATTCTTCTTCTGAAGTAAATTCTAGCTTATTCCTCTCAGCGGTTCTTCTTCCAGAAACAAAAAGTAGTCGAGATAAACTTATGTTTATGTTTGTTTACGAGTTGATGTGGGCGTCTCACATGGATGTTTAAAATATAAAAAACGGAGCCACTCATGGGCATGTTTACATATAAAGTTCAGGCGGGAAAAAACTGGAGCTCACATTAGTATCATATGGATTACTTTATCAGAGAATATTTGTTTTCAACTTACTTTACTGCTTTAAAAGTAGACATTTCAAACTTTCTATAAATTCAGGTTGTTTTATTTATGTGTCTGTGAAGAGAGGTGACGGGGACCGAGATGGCAGAGAGCACGCCCAGTTTATTTTACAAAAGCACACTGTTGTCTTGTTAGTGTTTTTAGTTCATCAAGAAAGAACGAGACAGACCACACCAGTGCAGTCTTCGACCCTAGAGGGTTAACAGTGTCGCCGTGAGATGTTTTTCATGTCTGTGGGTTAAAATAATGTGATATTTAGCCCCTGGAAGGTGTCTCTCACTTAAATAGTGTAGATTAGTGTACAGTCGTGGCCAAAAGTTTTGAGAATGACACAAATATTAGTTTTCACAAAGTTTGCTGCTAAACTGCTTTTAGATCTTTGTTTCAGTTGTTTCTGTGATGTACTGAAATATAATTACAAGCACTTCATACGTTTCAAAGGCTTTTATCGACAATTACATGACATTTATGCAAAGAGTCATTATTTGCAGTGTTGGCCCTTCTTTTTCAGGACCTCTGCAATTCGACTGGGCATGCTCTCAATCAACTTCTGGGCCAAATCCTGACTGATAGCAACCCATTCTTTCATAATCACTTCTTGGAGTTTGTCAGAATTAGTGGGTTTTTGTTTGTCCACCCGCCTCTTGAGGATTGACCACAAGTTCTCAATGGGATTAAGATCTGGGGAGTTTTCAGGCCATGAACCCAAACTTTCAACGTTTTGGTCTCCAAGCCACTTAGTTATCACTTTTGCCTTATGGTACGGTGCTCCATCGTGCTGGAAAATGCATTGTTCTTCACCAAACTGTTGTTGGATTGTTGGAAGAAGTTGCTGTTGGAGGGTGTTTTGGTACCATTCTTTATTCATGGCTGTGTTTTTGGGCAAAATTGTGAGTGAGCCCACTCCTTTGGATGAAAAGCAACCCCACACATGAATGGTCTCAGGATGCTTTACTGTTGGCATGACACAGGACTGATGGTAGCGCTCACCTTTTCTTCTCCGGACAAGCCTTTTTCCAGATGCCCCAAACAATCAGAAAGAGGCTTCATCGGAGAATATGACTTTGCCCCAGTCCTCAGCAGTCCATTCGCCATACTTTTTGCAGAAGATCAATCTGTCCCTGATGTTTTTTTTTTTGGAGAGAAGTGGCTTCTTTGCTGCCCCTCTTGACACCAGGCCATCTTCCAAAAGTCTTGGCCTCACTGTGCGTGCAGATGCGCTCACACCTGCCTGCTGCCATTCCTGAGCAAGCTCTGCACTGGTGGCACTCCGATCCCGCAGCTGAATCCTCTTTAGGAGACGATCCTGGCACTTGCTGGACTTTCTTGGATGCCCTGAAGCCTTCTTAACAAGAATTGAACCTCTTTCAAGTTCTTGATGATCCTATAAATTGTTGATTTAGGTGCAATCTTAGTAGCCACAATATCCTTGCCTGTGAAGCCATTTTTATGCAACGCAATGATGGCCGCACGCGTTTCTTTGCAGGTCACCATGGTTAACAATGAAAGAACAATGATTTCAAGCATCACCCTCCTTTTAACATGTCAAGTCTGCCATTCTAACCCAATCAGCCTGACATAATGATCTCCAGCCTTGTGCTCGTCAACATTCTCACCTGAGTTAACAAGAAGATTACTGAAATGATCTCAGCAGGTCCTTTAATGACAGCAATGAAATGCAGTGGAGTTTTCGGGATTAGGTTAATTTTCATGGCAAAGAAGGACTATGCAATTCATCTGATCACTCTTCATAACATTCTGGAGTATATGCAAATTGCTATTATAAAAACTTAAGCAGCAACTTTTCCAATTTCCAATATTTATGTAATTCTCACAACTTTTGGCCACGACTGTACAGTGTTTTATTAATTAACCATATTTAATATTGAGGGCATCATTATTGGTTATTTGACATAATGTATTTGAACATTTTTTAAGAAGTAAATAATAGTCAATAGTTACTTTCCCTTGTAATTAGTTATTAGTTACTTTTATAATAATGTAACTCAGTTACTAACTCTATAACTATAACTAATTACTTTTTTAAAGTAACGTGCCCAACACTGACAATTACCTATAGTGTCAGTGACGCAACGCTCGTTCCCTTATTTCAGGAAACCGAGGTTACATCATTAACCAGAGCGACACAATTTCAACGCAGAATTTTCAAAAATATTGAAATGATGTGCCACCTATATTGGATCCAACAGTGATGTCGCAACAAAAGTGTGAGTAACTGTTTTCATTTTGTGGTCACTACTGTTTTGTCTCTTCTTACAGATCACGTACTGAGTTATTTATGTATTTTATATCTAAATCACAGCAGCGTCCCTTCTATGAGGAGCAGTGGCCCTTTACTTTCGAGTCTACAATCCGCCACGCCTATTCAAACAGAGCGTTCTGATGAGGGGGGTTAAAAGCAGGATAGAAAATAGCATATTACTTCTAAATTATGATGTTTTTGATGTAAAAATATTGATAACATTATAAGTGGACCCCAAAGAACAGTACAAAATTATAAAAAAGGCAGTACATGACCCCTTTAAAGCTGAATAATTTCCAGCTATTATTGTAAATGAGAAAAGGAAAATTGTACATTGTAAAGGGAATGTAACTTATTTTTCTTATGCATGTAAAATAGTATGATTATAATAATATGTAAACATGTGGTTGTGGTGGGGCAAACAACATTAGCGAGGTAAGTACTAATCTGAACTACTGGCCTAATCCCTACTACTCGAGCCCTGTTCCTGTCTGCCATTGGCTGGACAAACACATAGTCCCACCCTCAAACTGATACCATTGGTTGAGTCAGTGTTGCTATGTCAAGACAAGATGCTCAAACCAAAAAAAGCATTGTTTTGATGCCGTCAACCTACAGTGTTTACTTTCCAAGGGCATCAACCTACGAAATGCTTACTTATAGTTGTCTCTGTATATTAAACTGGGATATGAGAAAGTATTTCGACATTAATGAAAATGCAAACATCACTTCTAATAATGCTGCTGTTTTAGTCAACTACTTGTGATTCTGGCTAACTCCTTTTTCATAATATTTGCTTTATTGAAGACAACATCTCCTCTGACTGAGGTTTAAACAATTTATATGCTGAGCCACATGAACGCTTACATTTATTAAAGCCATTTCACTTCAAGTGCAATGTAAATCGTGCATGTGAGCAAACACATTTCCTCTGTGTGAGGGCTATCATTATGTTTCCATTAGTGCAGAATGCTGCTAAGAATGTCTTTACTGACAACAGAAGAGATACTGCGCATGTCATGCATGTACAGTATAGATCGAGTGCTAAATTATAACCAAGTGGAATCTGCAGACATGGTTTCCTTTTTAGAGATTTAAATATAGTAAAATGTGTTAAAACTGAAAGCTGAAGGTATTATGAAATAAGCCAAAATGTTTAATGAATTAAAAAGCACATTAAATACTAACTTCTGCATTTGCAGAACCCATGTGGGCATGGTTATATGCAATATGTTTCTGCTCACAAGAGTGCGCATGCATTTTTGGTTTATTTATGTAGCTTTAGAAGTTTAAACATAGATGTCTCATTTCCTATGCACTTCTGCTATGTACCATGTAATGCTCTCAGATGGGGGATGGGAGATGGTTAATTAAAAGATTGGAAAAAATGAAATGAGATAAAAGGTCGACTTCTGAAATGGCCTCATAATCCTGTCAGAATGACCCACTGGTGAATTACAGTCAGTTACTTGAACTTGAATCATGAATCTTATTTGACTAAGAGCATTTAAAGACAAAATGCACAAGTGATTCTGGCAAACATGACAAGGAAAGAAAGGAGTGGCTCATCATTAGATGATTTACTGTGGCACGGAGCTGAAAAAAAAAATGCTCCAAATTCAGAAACACTACCCTGGAGGAGAAAACAATTAACAGCTGAGGACACAAGACATCTTAAGATGCAGAACGGCTTATTGTTTCTCTCATATCTTGAAACAAACCTTGATCGTTGCTTATTATTGAATGTTTCCATTGATATAATGAATAATTTCACAAAACTGATGATAGTAGTAGTGAACTGAGCATGTGACTGTGTTTGCGATTATGATAATGATGACAGCAACAGCATTCGATAATTAGCATATTACCCTCTGGTATTACTGCGAAACCAAACACGTCAAGTTTGTTCACAGTAATCACTCCTGTTATGCATCTGCGATAATAATTTTGTGATAAAGATCTGGCATGATATCATGTTTTCAGTGATGCAGAGCTCAATGCCTTAGACATTTGCAGACCACGCATCTCTGATGTCTTGCCACATGACCGAAGAAATTCAAGAAAAGGTTACAAGTAAAGTCTGACAATGAACGTCTGACACCGCAATCATTAAAAACAAAATTGCCCTCTGAGCTCCCAACTTTCTCATTATGCACCAACTCTGCTGTAGAAAAAAAAACACAGCACTGTTAAAACAGATTAATATAATTAAGCCAACGCTGCAGCTGGAAGTCAGAGAACTTGCCTTTGAGAATAAGTGTGATAAAAATGGATAACGAAGACAAACACAGGCCTACAAAGATAGTATGGGAGGGAAAGAAGGACATTTGAAAATCACTTATGAAAAATGAATAGTAGATAACTGCAAAGTATTTTTTTTTTCTGGGGTTTGTGGCAACAATTCAACAGCAGGCTAGCCGGAATATGAATTTGTATTTATATGAACTGTATGGGTATGGTTTTACCTTAAATGCCATGGGTCGAGAGTTCAAAATGGCTTATGTGTTGACACATGATCTGTCATGCTGTGCCAAGTGTTATGTGTAGCTTTGTTTCGTAAAAAAACACTATTACTCAACAGGTGGATTTTTGTCCTGCACTCACTGGACGCCTACATTATGTTGTCATGTAAATAATTGCTGAGTGCCATCACACGCACCTCAAATTACCGCAGATTCGATGCGGTGTTGAGGAAAACCTCCTATGATTGTGGATTCCTCACTGTCATAGCACTTTACTGACACAAATACACCACAAAGCCTCTTACAATGAACACCAAAACCACCTTATTTTCATATTTAAGTCCGAGAAAACATGTTTATTGTGACGCCAGTCGCTGTACAGTGGCGCATGGATGTCCACTCTACCGAGAGGCATTCACATGAATAATTTACCGATTTTCCGTAGCTAGTATATCCCACTACTACACAGCGGGAAAGTCTAAAACATTTTGTCTGAGCAAGATTGTATCCTATAGGCTAAACGTAACACAAGGCAGCGGAGGTTTTCTCTTTCCAACCTGAATTAATTTACTTCGGATGCAAAGACTTGTGGACTCTCAAATATTACTGCGGTGCTGAAGGCAAATAAGAGCGCAGCTTCTTAAAGAGACAGTTCAAACAAAAATGAATATTCTGTTGTTTTAGACTTCAGAACACAAAACTGACAAGCTCAGCCACCACTGACTTTTCTTGCAAATTTTCATTAAAAGAGAAAGTGAATGGTGACTGAGACTGTTATACTGCTACATCTACTGACAGAAACAAAGAAAGTCATACGGGTTTGTAATAATATGAGGTTGAGTAAATATGCCAATTTTCGTCTTTTGATTAAGTGTCTCTTTAAAATGACAAGACCGCAACATTATTAGCCTAAAACACACATACATGTAAAATTTAGGAGAATTGAAATATAAGCTTGGAATGCCCGTTTGTAAAAAGAAAGATGAATGATATATTGGAAGTGCTTTCCAATATCCGCATCCAACATGTTGATTGATCACTCCGGGGAGGGTGCAGCTTGTTGCACGTTCAAATGAGATGCAAGAGTCCATAACCCTTGATACTGCTGCAATATGTCAGAATAACCT
Source organism: Garra rufa (assembly GCF_049309525.1). Classification (NCBI taxonomy): domain Eukaryota; kingdom Metazoa; phylum Chordata; class Actinopteri; order Cypriniformes; family Cyprinidae; genus Garra; species Garra rufa. The sequence goes on along the minus strand of NC_133378.1, from coordinate 5,446,402 downwards.
CCACAAAAAAGACATCTGATTATAATATCTCAATGTGAATATCAAAATCTATAAAGATGAAAAATATACAGTAACTGCTTTACCGTTGGTTGAAATTCAACAGTTTGTTCGCTGCAGGGTCTGCACCGCTCATGGCCCCATGCGATGTTATTCTCTCCCGCAGTTCAAGTTCTTCTGTCCCTCGCCTTTTTTCTCTTAGTCTTCTCTTTCAAAGAGATAGATTAGTAACCGTCATTGTCCCTACAGCTGCTCATTCTGCTGTATCCCGTCATTGCGTTGCCTTTTTAGTATTGGTAGCGCGTTTCTGCCGGTCCCTTTCTTAATGCACCTGATGGACAGTGGCGAGTTTCATATGGACACACAGGACACACCTCGCGCGTAACTGAACATTCAAGAAGCAGATTCTCGTAGACTGGAGTCCCCTTATGGCCGCGCGCCGTGCTCGTGACCGAGAGAGTCAGGTGGGGAGCAGTCAGTGTTGCAGTGCAAGTTCAAATTAGACATTTTAGGTATACGGTGCAGTCTTACCAGTTTTCTTACACAACATTTCACCACATAAATAATTAAGGAAGTACTAGTTTGTTAGTTATCTTATAATCCATTACAGTGTACGAAAAAAAAAAAAAAACGCAGCAGCTGCGTTTGTATGAAACAATAACCTGGAGTCCACGATACCAGGATGACAGAATTAAGAAATTGTCTACGTAATATTGAATTAAGTTTTAATAATTTATTAGCTAACCAAACACAAAGCTTGCACCAAGAAAAAATATCAAGCATATAGCACTGACTTAAATTGCCCTGAATGTCGTGACTGGCCAATCAGAATCAAGCATTCCACAGTACAGCGTAATAATTTAATTTAAAGCATAGCTACCACAAATTCAGACTTTTTTTTTTTTTTTTTTTACTTTTTTTGGGGGGGCTCTTTTTATGCCTTATATTGTGATGGGACAGTAGAGAGATGACAGAAAATAGCTGGGAGGAGAGAGGTGAGCGGGATCGGCAAAGGACCTCGAGACGGGAATCAAACTATGGTCACCTTGAGCGCAGTTGCACTATATGTCATAACATAAATAACATCATAAGAAATAGTTTAATAGCTGTGATACTGGGTTTGAAGTTAAATGTTTGCATAGTTATGATGGGAAACACGAGCAACAATGCCTTGGAAAAAACAATCTTAAAAAATAAAGTTTATTTATAAACCCAAATAGGAAATAAAACAGTTATCGAATAAGCATGTGTCCTATTCTGTGTCCTAAACTCCTGAAACATTGGTGTCTCATTTTAGAGCAGTCAGGGCAATTTATGAAAGAAGTCAATTAAATATCTGTAAGTGGGGGTGAGTGTGTGAAAAAATTCAGATGTAATCCCCTTTGTAATCCCTGGCATTTTTCAGAAGTAACTGTAATTTAATTACACATGTTTTCTCAGTAACTGTAACTAATTACAATTACATTTATTTTGTAATTAAATTGCGTAATTCCGTTACATATAACTAGTTACTCCCCAACACTGATTAAAGCTATAAAGCAAACAACATAAAAAAACAACATAACACTCCAATGCCAATTATAAGAAGTATACTTTAATTTATATAAAAAACAGCATTTTTACGTGTTTCGATAAAAGCTTATATATTACAGTGAAGTATAATATTCATTTTTCATAAAAAAATATGAATAAATTCACTTTTTAACAATATTTCACAGTAATTTTTCAACACTATTTTTTTTTACTTGTAAGGAAACTTGGAGTTTACCAATTAATAGAGTTTTCACGACGCTTCATTAATTGGCCATATTGGCAGCACTCAACGTAAACAATGCCACTGAACCGAATGAAACTTGCATATTTTGCTGATTATTGTTGCTAAAAATGACCAATTATTGTCATGTTTGGGCTGTACTAATCGGTTGGAACAGGAAAAATATTTGGAGTACTATAGACCACCAAAAGTTATAACAAATCAAGGAGAAAAGTGCAAAAAGCTGTCTAAGGAACAAAAAGTGTTTGTGGTTGGCCAAACTGAACCAGGATTTCCAGGGCAAGAATCTTGACAACATTCCTTCATTCCACATCTTTATTGTGACACCTGGACCACAAAACCAGTCAAAGGGTACATTTTTCAAAATGAAAGCTTAATAAATAAGCATTCCATTGGTGTATGGTTTGGTAGGATAAGACAATATATGGCCAGGATACAACTATTTGAATATCTGGAATAAAAAAAATCAAAATATTGAGAGAATTGCCTTTAAAGTTTTACAAATGAAGTTCTTGGCAATGCATATTACCAATCAAAAATTTGTGAAAAAGTTTTGATATATTTACGGTAGGAAACATACAAAATATTTTCATGGAACATGATGTTTACTTTTTGACATAAAAGAAAAATCTATAATTTTTACCCCTACAATGTGTTTTTTGGCTATTGCTACAAATGCTGTATACCCGTGCTACTTAAGACTGGTTTTGTGGTCCAGGGTCACAAACTATTACTACTAAATACTATTGTACATATCTTTTACCACCTATTAACTTCAGTTTGTCAAAATATTGCACCCTTTCCTGCTTACTTAGTCCTTCTCTATATGATTTTTTTTTTGTGGTTTCAACAGCATAAATGAGCAGAACAACATATTCAGTAGTACATTAACCATGCAATCCATGCTGCTGTTCGCATCCGAGTATAGCCGCACATCCGGGTAACTGACCAAATCGTGACGTAAGTGCAAACCCTCTATAGTTTTTTTTTTTTTTTTTTTTTTACTGTGTTTTACAGTGCAGAAATAGACAAGACAGGTTTCTCTCTCTTTCTCACACACACATACGAAAACACTTGGTGAAATATTTTAATTGGATTATTTAATTGCCTTTGTGGCAAGTGATTTACAGGGTGAAAGATTATTATTAATTGAGTGCATTCACAGAAATACTGAGCATCTTTTCTTACAACAATTTCCTTCCATGTTTGTTAGTTGTGCTGTCAACATAATGTTAGGCATTTACAGTCACTGCCTATGGTGCGCTGAACAGCGTGTAATGCTACCCGAGATCATCATGCTGTAGAGCCAGACAGCTTCTCATTAAGATGCTCATTTACATTAGAAAGATTCAGGCTTGCATGATTTTTAATAATGTCACAACTGGTGACTGTGACTTACAGCTGCTTCATCGTGGCAAAGGAATAACAGTTTTCACCGGTTCTGTATGCAAACGCATTACTTTATGAGGTGAGTCCATGCAAATGAGGATAACCGTAAATTCCACTGGCTGAAAAAAGGCAGAGCATTAGCCATATGTGTTTGCATACATGTGACTATGTGCATGTTTTGGCATCTGTCTTTAAAGACGTTCTGCACTTTGCATTCACAAAATGAACACCATCCACTAATGACAAACATCCCTCCTCCTGTGTATGTGTTTCTACAGTGTGCTTTTTGCTCTTATGATCTCATAACCTTCATTCCTCTTCCCGCTGCCCCAGGTCTACCCATAATCCTTCTGTCTAGCACAGAAGTGAGGGGCGCAATGAGGTCATTGTTCAGACAATAACCTTTTCTTCTCATTTAATCTCTCTCTCTTGACTCACCCTCAATGTCTGATGATGTCACACACTCAGACATCTCCATGGCTGTTCTGTTTATTACACACCTGCACCTGCAGAAGATTGAACTCTTTAAATGCTAGACACTTGGTGAGACAGTGAGATTATGAGAGTCTTGAGTATAATAAGTAATACAAGAATCCTGGGATATGTAGTAGGAAGTGGGCAGAGACCTAACATCAAACTGTTTAATTTCCTTCTTTACTATTAGTAGCAGAACAGCAGGTTATTAGCCAAACTAAGACATGCAGTAATCGTCTCCAACACAAACGTAACCTGAGCAGCGCGTATCTGGTATGTAAGTCCCTCCCTAATGACATCCCAAGTAGTAATGGATCATTGACAACAAGTAATTAATAATTTTGGACACCTACAGTGCTGTGAAAAAGTGTTGGCCCCCTTAATGATTTTTTTATTTTTTTGCATGTTTGTCACACTTTATTGTTTCAGATCATCAAACAAATTTAAATATTAATCAAAGATAACACAAGTAAACATAACATGAATGAAGTTTTTTTTTTATGAAGGGAAAACAAAATCCAAACCAACCTGTGTGGAAAAGTGTTAAAACATAACTGTGGTTTATCACACCGTTTTTCTAGCCACAATCAGGCCTGATTACTGCCACACCTGTTTGCAATCAAGAAATCATTTAAATAGGACTTGCCTGACAAAGTGAAGTAGACCAAAAGAACCTCAAAAGCTACACGTCATGTTGCGTTCCAAAGAAATTCAGGAACAAATGAGAAAGAAAGTAATTAAGATCTATCAGTCTGGAAAATGTTATAAAGCCATTTCAAAAGCTTTAGGACTCCAAGTGAACCACAGTGAGAGCCATTATCCACAAATGGTGAAAACATGGAACAGTAGTGAACCTTCCCAGGAGGGGCAGGCCGACCAAAATTACCCCAAGAGCCCAGCGACGACTCATCCAAGAGGTCACAAAAGACCCCACAACAACATCTGAAGGACTGCAGGCCTCTCTTGCCTCAGTTAAGGTCAGTGTTCATGACTCCACCATAAGAAAGAGACTGGGCAAAAATGGCCTGCATGGCACAGTTCCAAGATGAAAACCGCTCCTGAGCAAAAAGAACATAAAGGCTTGTCTCAGTTTTGCCAGAACACATCTTGATGACTTTTGGGAAAATACTCTGAGGACTGATGAGACAAAAGTTTTAAAGTTTTTTGGAAGGTGTGTGTCCCATTACATCTGGCGTAAAAGTAACACAGCATTTCAGAAAAAGAACATCATACTACCAGTAAAATTTGGTGGTGGTAGTGTGATGGTCTGGGGCTGTTTTGCTGCTTCTGGACCTGGAAGACTTGCTGTGATAAATGGAACCATGAATTCTGCTGTCTACCAAAAAATCCTGAAGGACAATGTCCAGCCATCTGTTCGTGACCTCAAGCTGAAGCGAACTTGGGTTCTGCAGCAGGACAATGATCCAAAACACACCAGCAAATCCAACTCTGAATGGCTGAAGAAAAACAAAATGAAGACTTTGGAGTGGCCTAGTCAAAGTCCTGACCTGAATCCTATTGAGATGCTGTGGCATGACCTTAAAAAGGCGGTTCATGCTCAAAAACCCTCCAATGTGGCTGAATTACAAAAAAATCTGCCAAGATGAGTGGGCCAAAATTCCTGCACAGCGCTGTAACAAACTCATTGCAAGTTATCGCAAACGCTTGATTGCAGTTGTTGCTGCTAAGGGTGGCCCAACAAGTTACTAAGTTTAGGGGGCAAACACTTTTTCACACAGGTCCATGTGGGTTTGGATTTTGTTTTCCCTTCATAATAAAAAAAAAAAAAAACTTCTTTCAAAAACTGCATGTTGGGTTTACTTGTTTTATCTTTGATTAATATTTAAATTTGTTTGATGATCTGAAACATTAAAGTGTGAAAAACATGCAAAAAATAAAAAAATAAACATCAGGAAGGGGGCCAACACTTTTTCACACAACTGTATATTGAGAGAAAATTGGGATGTGTGTTTAAAACGTGTTATGATATTTTAAAACAACTTTAAGAAAACATAGTGACATTAAAAAAAGTATTGAAAACGTAAAATTTTAAGAACTGCAATGGAAACTGACAAACAGAGGTAATCAAACCATGTACAGTTAGGTTTGTACGTAAAATCAAGCCAAGCGTTCATGTGGTACTTTTGTGCTGAAGGGTTTATGTTCAGATGTGTGTGTGTGCACGCTTTTGTGTATGTTTGAAACCTAAACTCTTTTGTCTTGAGGCTTGTGGGTATTATAGCACCAAATGAAATGTGTGGTTGAGCACCTCATTGTCAACATAAGAGTTCAAATTACAGGTGCAGTAATCACATACAGGTCCACATACACACACATACACGTAACAGAGGAAAATGACACAACAGTTAAAACCATGATGACATTTTTCAACACGGATGCTAATGACTATAAACAACACACAGGTGCAAGGTAGTCACATCAAAAACAGCTAGTGTTTGAAAAATTCAGTGCATGATTGCAGGGATAACAGCAGCATTCATCTCATATTGGCTCTGCCAGCTGAATAGCACATTAGACAGGACTGTGTGTGTGTGTGTGTGTGTGTGTAATTGTCATTTTTAAAGAGCTACGCTTTGCATACGTGGTCAGGAAGAGTGAAGCAATGGAATACTGAAGCAGATTAAAGTGTTGTGTGAGTAAACTGAAGCACAAATCAATCTCTATTGAAGTGTGGATTATCTGTTCACATACACAAACACCAGTGTGCAAGCACATTGTCATTATTAATGTTTAGTTAGTATATACTGCCTATCAAAAGTATTTGAACAGTATTTTAATGATTTTAAGAAGTCTCTTCTGCTTGCAAAGCCTGTATTTATTTGATCCGAAGTATAGAAAAAACTATTTAAAATAACAGTTTTCTGTTTGAATAAATTTTCAAATGTAGTTTATTCCAGTGGTTTTAAAGCTGATTTTTTAGCATCATTTCTCCAGTCACATGATCATTCAGAAATCATTCTAATATTCTGATGTGCTGCTCAAAAAAAATATATATATAAATAAATATATATATATATATACAGGGGTTGGACAAAAAAACTGAAACACCTGGTTTTAGACCACAGTTAGTATGGTGTTGGGCCTCCTTTTTTTGGCCAATAGAGCATTTCGTCTTTGGAATTGTCATATACAAGTCCTGCACAGTTGCCAAAGGCATTTTGAGCCATTCTCCTCTTGCAGATCAGGGGTCAGGTCACTACATGATACTGGTGTAGGAAAATGTTATCTGACTCGCTCCTCCAAAACACCCCAAAGTGGCACAATAATATTCAGATCTGGTGACTATGCATGCCATGGGAGATGTCCAACTTCACTTTTCTTGTTCATCAGACCACTCTGTCACCTGTCTTGCTGTGTGTACTGGTGCATTATCATCCTGATACATGGTACCACCTTCAGAGTACAATGTCTGAACCATTGGGTGCACATAGTCAACGTTCACACCTGTTCTTACTGGTGGAATGTGCAGTCAGTGAAGATTGGC
>NC_133378.1:5306426-5438763 GCF_049309525.1 Garra rufa | reverse complement strand
CTAAACAGGTCTCGTTGCTTCCGGTTCACGCGTTTTGCATATCCCTCTTTAAATATGAACATGATTTACTCAAGATTCATTCAAAGTAGACACTAAAAATGATCATAACCAATGTCCATCACATATGTGGATTGATATATAAAAGTTTTAAATTTTTTTTCTTTTCACTAACATTTATATATAAATATCGAATGAAACGTCCACAATAAACAGCTGGCTTGTTTAACTGATTACCTTAAAAGTCCGTCGATATCGCCATTGTTTATTACGGCTATTAACACGTTCTCCGACAAGTGGAAGCAATGAGACCTGTTTTCCGGGGTTGGTCAGGTGACGTTCGAAACCCCCTGTCGCCGATCCATCGTGCAGTGTGAACACAGCAGTGACAGAATGCTACCCCAGATAGTCATGCAGTGTGAAAACATCTGTGACGCGATTGCTTTGAAAATCGTGCAGTCTGAACTCGGCATTAGGGAAAATAGGCAAACGTCACATATAATTAATTCACAAGCAAGATCTTTAACTGAAATAGGAATGCAGTACATTAATAATAATACATTAATACCTGAAATACAGCATACAGTCTTTTAAAACAGAGTTTGGTAGTAACTGATTGCATGTAATCTGGATTACGTAATCAGATAAAAAAAAAAAAGTACTTATAATTAGATTCAATTACATACTTGTAATCAGACAACAGTTACTTTTTTATTGAATACTTGATTACATATTCACACAATAGAATGAATTATTCATAATTTATTGATTCTCCTTAGATGATTAGTTCACTTACGGAATAAAAATTTCCTGATAATTTACTCACCCATTCAAGATGTTCATTTATTTATTTCTTTAGTTGGAAATAAATGGTTTTTGAGGAAAACATTCCAGGACTTTCCTCCAAATAGTGAACTTTAATGGGGATCAATGGGTTGAAGGTCCAAATTGCAGTTTCAGTGCAGCTTCAAAGAGCTCCTCACAATCCCAGCCGAGGAAAATGGGTCTTATCTAGCAAAACAATTGGGCATTTTATAAAAAATAAAAATGTATATACATTTTAATGACAAATACTCATCTTGCACTAGCTCTGTATCCACAAGTACACGCATTACGTAGTCACGTTAGAAAGGTCACACGTGGTGTAGGTGGAAGTACCGACCCAGTGTTTACAAAGCAAAGGTGTAAAGAATGTCAAACGGCCTTTACAAAAAAGGTAAAACAATGATGTTGGGTGATTTTGAAGTTGGAGGAGAAATGTTCTTTTTCGCCAATACTCTACCTTTTTAAACCTTTCCAACGTGATTACGTAATGACGTAAAGTTGTGGACGCACATCGCAGAGCTACAAGACGAGCATTTGTGGTTAAAAACATTCAAATTGTAAAAAATATATATTTAGAAAATAATGTTTCGCTAGACAAGACCCTTACTCCTCAGCTGGAATGGTGTAGAGTCCTTTGAAGCTGCACTAAAACTGCAGTTTGAAAATTCAACCTGTTGGATCCCATTAAAGCATTTGTGGTTAAAAAGTATAATAAAAGGATCACAGATTGATTCACTAGACACTAGACATTGTTTATTCCTCAGCTGGGCTATAAGCTTTGTCAACTGTATTGGTCTGCAAAATTTCAGTATTCGTGCTAACGTCTGCTGGATGGTTATCAGCAATTTCATCAACAAAGTCATCATCCTTTAGGCAATTAAACATCCCCTTAATTCATATGCTGGAACAGAAACTTGTGGAAATGACTTTATCCTGCATCAAGAATCTGTAAAAATGCGACAGCAGGTAGTCGCAGAGCATTTCTTGGTAGAAATTATAAAAGAATTGGGCTAGAATGGGCAGATCTCTTTATTAATAGAATTTTTTGATGTAGCCCAGTTTGGAGAATTCCATATGTGACCCACTTTGAGTTAGCCGAAGAACAGCTTCATCCTCCAACGTGATATTAAGAGAGAGATTTATGCCAAAATGGAGCAAACAGGAGTGGTCCACATTTTGCTTCGAACTGAAATACATGGTCAGTAGCATAGTTGAAGTTCCTCTTCAGTCCTGTTAGGGGAGGATAGCTGTCTTCAATGGCATGGATAACCAGAAGTTGACCCTTGGACAGCCGCATGTGGAATTCATTTAGTCGTTTGAAACCACAGGGATTTGACTATAAATTTAGCTATATTTTTTTTCAAATAATACACTCAAAGTTTAGTTTATCCTTGGTAAATAGTTTAAAGCTGCATTGAATTTGCCATTTGCAATTTTGGACCTCTCATTGAAGTCCACTATATGGAGAAAAATCCTGATTTTTTTTTTCTTTAAAACCTTAATTATTTTTGACTGAGGAAAGAAAGACATGAACATCTTGGAAGACGTCGGGGTGAGCAAATTATTTTTCATACTTTATTTCGTCCTTTCTAAAATGCCTACATGACATGATGGTAAACAAAATATTTTTATTTTTTAGTAAGTGTTTTAGTTTGTTTGTAGTTTTTTTTTAATGATTGATTTTAATTTGACAATTTTAAGATTTAATTAATGCTAAGCTTTTTATTAAACTCAAAAAAAAAAACTACAGTTCACATGCATAATTTTGGGAAAACTTTGGGAAACTTGTAATGTAATGCTTAAATAACTATGTCGTTAACAGCAACAACTGAAGTATATTTTCTTTGCATTTTAATATCAATATGGTACAATATTATCTGATTTAAATCACTATGATAAGGCTAAAAGTAATGTGCTTAGATTAAAAGTAATCTAAAAGTACTTAAAAATTAGTCTGATAATTATGTGTATTGAATGTGTAATTTGGAATTAGAAACAGACTACAATTTGTAAGATATTGTAAGATATTATTGTAAGGTAGTGTATTTCCTATGTATAGAAGTTAAAAATATGATAACTTCAAGAAATTTAACATTATGTAATTTATAATAGTTCAAATAAATTTAAATATTTATTAACATATTTGAAAGTTAATGAACTACTAATCTGTTAAACCCGCATGTTGGCAGTGTTTCCCAATGTGGAGTTTGTGAACTGACATTAAACTAATGATTAAATGTGACACTGAATTAAAAATCAAAACAATCAAAATAAAACACTTGAAAGATTTTATTTGTTTACCTCCATGTTATGACCATTAACAATATCAGAAAACTGTGAGCATGCAAATGTGTTGTTAAATATTAAAAATATTAACTCAGAGTGTACTTCAAGTAAATATTTTAAATATTTTTCCTGGAATCCTTGTGGTAAACTATGTTATTTTTGTGAAGGTCTCTAATGTTTAACACTGAATGTCTCTTTCTGTTTTTGTTTAGGTTTTTGGGAGTTAATACGAGAATATATGGCGTAATAATTGTTGAAAGAATTAAGAAATGTTTATTTAAAATGATTTTAGAAGTATACAGCATGTCATGTCTGCATAAAACACAGGGTGGCACTGTTGTCATTGACAGAAAACAAAGCGCAAACCCACATTGAAACTCGTTTGTGCTTTCCGGAAAGCCGATGCTATAAAGCACATGTGACGCACACAGTTTCATGGTTGAATTGTAAACCAGATGCTCAAGTGAGTTAAAAAAGTAAAATAAGTGCCTCTGGTGGTTGTCAAATCGACACAGTTTTATATCATAACACCAAAAGTCTTTCTCTCATCCTGTCACCTACTCAAAAGTCTGTCAGATGACGGAAAAAGCAATCAATTCGTCTCATATTTTATAATTATTGCAGCAGGAAGCTGATGCCACATGACACCATGTCTTATTTGAGAGTAGAAATGCGTAAGAGAATATCAGGCATGACTGTGAGGCCTTCCCCCTTTTTTTTACTGCTTTGTTTTCACCCAAACTTCAGAGCGGTAACCATAGAAACAACTTCTGCGTGTCCGATATGTCACTGAAGGTCAAGGCCGGAGCACGCGGGAGGATTGGGAGCATGCCAAGTTTGAGAGAACATCCCACAGTTCAACAGAAATGAGGCGGTGGGAGTCAAAAGTGACGCCCACATCTTATGCATTCATCTTTCTTTAGAGACTGTGTTTCTCAAAGATAGTGACCAAACAGCTCAGACTTTGTTTTGGCAACAGGGATTCTCCCTCACACTGTTCACCAGAAGTGATAGCTTAGGCCTACTATGATTGGCTGCTGGTTGGTTTCACTTCTATTCTTACAACTTCGGTAGAGTTTTGGGTGAATAGAGTTTCAGGGTTTTGTTTTGATTTGGCTTGTGTTTGTTTTGATGTCACCACGTTGCCAGGAAGAGGGGTTTTTTTTTTTTGGATGAGAGCGACATCTGTGATCTGTGATCTCTGATGATGTTTAGTTTGAGCTGCTGCTATGCAAATACTGCTCTAATTTTCATATCGACTTACCTCATCTTTGCCATTCGGTTTCTATTACCTGGCATGTGCAGCCATTGGTGCACACAAAGGAATTTGTTACCACAACTCTAAACCAGGATTAACTTTCATTAAGCTAAAAACTAAAACTGAAAATAAAGTTTCAGAGTTAAATTTGGGTGATTTAACTATTTATACTGTACTGTAATGTTTAAAAAAGTTTATTAAAGGATGATTTAATAGTAAATTGTGTTTCAGTATTTCTACTTTTAAATTTCGACATTTTAAAAATTATTTCTACACCATTTTTTGGTGTCGACTTCTTAGTAGCAAAGCAATAAACCAATAAACTGCTTTACAATATTTCAGCCCAACAAATGTTATACATATTGCTACTCTAGCATTTTCGTTCATGTTTATTTCTTGTAATTTATTTGTGTTGTTATCTGGGTAGTAACTGATCAGATTCCAAAAATTAAGTACTTGTAATTAGAGTGAGTTACACTCTTAAAAATAAAGGTGCTTCACGATGCCGTATAAGAACCTTTTTTGTCTAAATGGTTCTATAAAGAGCCTTAAACATCTGAAGAACCTTTTTATTTCACAAAAGGTTCTTTGTAGTGAAAGAAGGTTCCTCAGATTATAAAAAGGTAGGAAAGAGATGGTTCTTTAAACAGCCTTCTCACTGTAAAAAAAAGAAAGTTGTTTCAACTCAAAATAATTTGTTACCCCGCTGACTTAAAATGTGTAGTTTAGTCAACTAAAATATCCCATTTGTTACTTAAATTAACATTTAGTAGCTTAACATTTCAAGTTGACTAAATTAAAAATTGTTAAGTCAGTGGGGTAACAAATTATTTTAAGTTGAAACAACTTTTTGAAACTATTTTACAGTGTATGGCATCGCTTGAAGAACCTTTTGAAGCACCTTTATTTTTAAGAGTGTACAGTTTAAAATACTTGTAATCAGACCTAAGTTACTTTTTAGGATAACATGATTACATATTATTCACACAACAACAATAAATTATTCATGATACATTAATTCTCCCTAATTTATCTTTTTCATCTTTTAAAATTTTCCTTTTTAAAATCCACCGATTATATACAGTACATTGAGAAAGTCCAGTTTTGTGGACATTCACACCTAGACTAGTCATTAGTCAGGTGTCGACACAATACTTCAGGTTTAAGAAGGGTTTCAACATTGCATCAACTACTGATGAACACTTTCATTTGTATTTGAATTATCACTCTTTAGATTTTTTGTAACCATATATTATTATGTCTTTGGAAGGCTTTTGTCATTCAAACTCATTAAAATGCATATATTCACATTATTTCTCATTTACATGTAATGCAGGCATTCCAGAACTTTTTGTCATCTAAGTCTTATTCACCAAATATACTTTAAGTATATACTTTACTTTAAGTACCCCTGAGATTTTAAAATAAATATTTCAATAATTAAGTATAACATTTGCATGTTCACCATGTTGACTATTGGTCACATGGCATGCAGTAAATCCAAATATTTTTTAGTGAATGTTTTATATTAATTGTTATTTTAAAACAAGACATTTTTGAATTTTTTTAAACTTTGTTTTAAAATGATATATTTTAATTTTATTTTTTATAATTTAATTAATTGTTAGCTTTTCATTAAACTCACAAACCCCCTGCAGTTTCTCTGTGAAACCTAGTTTGGGAAACCTTGATGTAATATAATGTTTAATGCACTTCATGTTGTAAATTACAATGAATGGAACATATTTTCTTACTCTTTGCATTTTTTACATCATTATGGAACTAGATAATCTTATTTAAATCTATGTGATAAATGAGTTAAGTCAAAAGTAATCTAAAAGTAATCCAAAAAAAAAAATCTGATTGTATTACCTAAAATGTGTAATGTAACAGATTACATTACTAACTACAATTTTTGTCATGTAATCTGGAATCAGTAACGGATTACAATTTGTAAGTAATTTACCCAGCTCTGTAGATATCACCGTTTCCACTGAATAAAGAAGTAAAAGTATCTCACAATTTTGACTTTTTTTCTCACAATTGTGAGTTTACATCTCACACTTCTGACTTTTTACTTAGAATTGCGTGATATAAACTTGCAATTGCGAGTTATAAAGTCAAAATTGCGAGATATAAACCTGTAAATCTGACTTTTTCTCAGAATTGTGATATATCTTGAAATGAACTCGCAATTTTGATTGTATAACACACAATTGCAAGTTATTACGTCAAAATTGTGAGATATAAACTCAAAACTGGACTTTAAATCTCACAATTCTGAGAAAAAAAGAATTATGTGGAAAAAAAGTCAGAATTGCAAGATATAAACTTGCATTTGCGAGAAAAAAGTTTTCAGTTTTTATCTTGCAATTGTATATCAGGCAATTCTAGAAAAAAAAGTCAAAATTGTGAGTTTATATCTCGCAATTCTAAATAAAAACAACAGAATTCTGAGTTTATTTCTAGCAGTTCTGACTTCATTTCTCAGAATTGCAAGTTTATATCTTTTAATTAAATGAAAATTCATGTCATATGGAAGCCCATTGTGATGACTTTTTTTCTTGCCATTGTGAGTTTACATCTCATACGTCTGACTTTTTTCTGAGAATGTGATTTAAAAACACAATTATGATAATAATTGTTTTCAGAATTGTCAGATATAAACTTGCAATTGCGAGTAATAAAGTCATAATTGCAAGATATAAACATGCAAATCTGACTTTTTTTCTCAGAATTGTGAGATATAAACTTGCAATTGTGAGTTATAAAGACAGAATTGTGAGATATAAACTTGCAAATCTGACTTATTTCTCATAATTGTGTGATATAAACTCGCAATTGCGAGTTATAAAGTCAGAATTGCGAGAAATTTATTTACAATTCTGACCTTATAACACACAATTGCAAGTTATTAAGTCAAAATTGTGAGATACAAACTCACAATTCTGAGAAAAATCTGTTTTTTTTTTCTCCTCAAAACTGGACTTTATATCTCACAATTCTAAAAAAAAGTCAGAATTGCGAGATATAAACTCGCATTTGTGAAAAAAAGTTTTTAGTTTTTATCACACAATTCTGACTTTATTTCTCGCAATTGCATATATCACGTATAGCTCTGAGAAAAAAGTCAGAATTGTGAGTTTATATCTCGCAATTCTGACTTTATAGCTAGCATTTGTGAGTTTATATCATACAATTCTCAGAAAAAAGTCAGAATTCCGAGTTTATGTCTCAATTCTGAGAAAAAAGTCAGAATTGTGAGATAAAAAGTAACAATAACCTATCACATCGTAAATCAGAAAATAAAATGTTGCATAAAATCAGGCAAACTATACATAAACAAACCTCTCTCGAAAAAAATTTGAACTTTTTTTTACAGATGTATTGCAAATTAAATGTACAGATCTACAGAAGTATAATAAAATAAACACAAAAGTGTATATTTTAGATGTTTTCTTTCCACCAGTCTAATACAGTAGTCTATAAAAAAGTCAAATAGCCCAGAATCTGGTCAAAAATTGACTAGGGCCTAAAAAACAATGTTTTTGCCTGTAGAGTCTTGCCTTAATCTATTTCGGCCCTCCAAAAAGTATTTCAGCTGGAACTGATTTATTTATTTATTTTCATTATTGTATATATTCATTTATTTTTTTGCTGTTTTGCCTGAATATTGTGGTCACCGATATTTTGGTGCATCACTAGCAACAATGTAGAGAATATAAGTGCTAGCTTTTTTATTGTGCATTAGGCATAATATGATTCAAAAGAACAAGCCTAGTAAACTTGGAGTTGCTGAGGCATGGAAAATCTGTAAAAAAGTGCAAACTTGCTCCTATTAAAACACAACCTGCTGTGTTGGATGTTTGCTTGTCAGGTTGCGTTCTGGTGAGTCAGTCGACTGTTTACTCTCTAGGGTTTGTTTGCCCACCTGAGTGCTTTATCAGCGCTGATGATGGGAACTATAGACCGGATCCTTCAAAACAGATGACAAGCTTTCTACAGACCAGAGGATAAAAGTCCTGTCTATCACAGCCTCATCATTACCGCTCATGTTTTGCAGTGGCAGATGAGTAAACGGAAGCCTTTGAGAGGATTGACAAGAGTGAGGTGTGTCTCACCTGGCTGGTGACCTCGGTGTGTATAAACAGCTGCGAGTCTGGCTTCCAAAAGGAAAAGCATGCTATCACTCCCTCTTTAGGATCCTTTTTACTTGCATGCTTTTTTTTTTCCAGTAGCAGAATGACGCTCTAGTATTGCAGGATGATGAAACGTTAATGACTCCAACACAACCAGATATTGTCTATAAGTGAAAATGGTAATACTGGTACATGATTAGTGATCTTATCAATGTTTTTTAATGGTTTATTATTAATGGTTTATTTTTAGTTAACTGGTATGAGTGTTTATTGGTTTTAATGATGTTCTCATGTGTAAGTGACTTGACATTGAAGTTACATAACAGTTTTACAACTCACCTACACATACTGTATACACACATGGCTTTCAGTGCCATTTATGAAGCAATGAATGAAGCCATCTATTCACACAGTGAGGATTTAGATGGAAAGATAAAGATAAGACATAACTCTTCCCACGTCTTTTATCTTTGACTCCCTAAAATGTGATGAGCTCATCTGTCAGCACGTACATCTACTATCTCTTACACACACTCTTCACATGAACTGTGATTCACAATTTTACTCCAAATCTGCCTTCCCATTCGACAAATTTATTTACATGATATAAACTAAAATTTGCGAGTTTAAAAGTCAGAATTGTGTGATATAAACTCACAATTGCAAGTTATAAAGTCAGAATTGCAATACAAACTCACAGTTCTTCCTTCTTTTTTTTTTTTACCAGAATTATTAACACAATTACGATTTATAGTCAGAATTGTGTGATATGAACTCATTGCGATTTATAGTCAGAATTGCATGACAGAAACTCACAATTGCGAGTTTAAAAGTCAGAATTGTGTGATATAAACTCACAATTGCAAGTTATAAAGTCAGAATTGTAAGACAAACTCACAATTCTTACTTTTTTTATCTGTATTACATGATATAAGCAAAATTGCGAGTTATAAAGTCAGACTTGCGTGATATAAACTCACTTATAAAAGCAAAGAATGAGTTTTTTCTTCAGAATTACGTGATATAAACTCACAATTGCAAATCATTAAGTCAGAATTGTGTGATATAAACTCACAATTTAGACTTTTTTTCCTTTTTTAATATAAACTAAAAGCAATTGCAAGTTTTTCATGCAATTCTGAGAAAAAAGCCAGATTTGTGAGTTTATTTATCATGCAATTCTGAGAAAAAAGACAGATTTGCGAGTTTATCTCTCAATTCTGACTTAATAACTCGCAACTGTGAGTTTATCAGATAATTCTGAGACAAAAAGATTAAATTATAAACACAATTGTGTTTATAATTTATAGTTATAGTTTATATCACTCAATTTAGAGATAAAGTCATTGCTAGAAAAAAAAAAATCAGAATTGTGAGCTAAAAAGTCGCAATTACCTTTTTTAATTTTTTATTCAGTGGCGGAAATAGGCTTCCATACACAACCGTTCAAAAGTTTGGGATCAGTAACATTTATTTATTTATTTTGAAATAGATTTTTATTCAACAGGGGTGTATTACATTCATCAGAAGTGACAGTAAAGATATTTATAATTTTAACATTTTTATTTCAAATAAATGCAGTTTTTTTTTATTGTTTTATTCATTAAAGAATCCTGACAAAAGTGTACCAAGGTGTCCATAAAAATATTAAGCAGCACAACTGTTTTAACACTGATAATAATAATATTAAATATTCGTTGACAGCCAATCAGCATATCAGAATGATTCTGAAGGATCGTAATGATACTGAAAATTCAGCATTGCATCACAGGAATAAATACATTTTAAAATATATTCAAATAAAAAACAGCTATTTTAAATTGTAATATGTCACAATATTACTGTTTTAGTGTATTTTTTGAAACTGAAACTTTGGTTGAGCGGAAAAGACTTCTTTCAAAAGCATTAAAAAATCTTATCAACATCAAACTCATAAAGAGTAGTGTGATAGTTTTTAGATTTGTAAAAAAGTTCTACACTGACAAGCTGAAGAAATGTCTTTTCACCTCCACATAATGGTTTATTTTCCATCAAGGACTTTTCCCATGCTCTGCTATTTGCCTTTGTAATGTTGTGTCAACATTGTAAAAGTCAACTTAATTAGACATACGTCTCTATCTCATATCTCTCTCTCTCTCACACACACATACACGGCCAAACAGTTCCTATCTAACTCTGCAAACATAAGGTGTATGGCCTCACTGTGAGTACAGTATGATTGCTGACTGTTTATAGTCAAGTTTAAAGAGAGTACTCCCCGTTCCGCTTTCATTCTTAGGAGGGGTGTCAAATGGCTTCACTTTATTTGACCACAACAATGCTTGACTGTAGGCAAGACACAATTTTCTTGGTACTCCTCACCAGGGCATCGTCACACATGCTGGACACCATCTGAGCCAAACAAGTTTATCTTATAGTCTCATCAGACCACAGGACATGGTTTCAGTAATTTATGCTCTTGGACAGGTTGTCTTCAGCAAACTGTTTGCAGGCTTTCTTGTGAACCAGCTTCAGGTAAGGCTTCCTTCTGGAACAATGCCTATGCACACCGACCTGAACCTTTAATAGCCTTGGCCATCTTTGTGGAGAGCAACAATTATAATTCTCAAATCCTCAGAGAGTTATTCGCCATGAGATGCCATGTTGAACATCCAGTGGTCAGTATGAGAGAACTGTACTTAAAGCACCTAATTTTAACTGCTCTAATACAAGATACACAAGTTTGTATGGTCCTGTCAAGCAGACAAAAACATAAACATGATGAATAGGACATGTGGCTTTGCATGGTTAAACAACATACTGCTGTTATCACTTAGGGTGCACTCACTTTTGTTTGCCAGAGTAATTTTCAGAAGACAGTAAATCTATACTGCTCTACAAGCTGCACATTGACTACTCTAAAATATATCCAAGTTTCATTTCTATAGTATTGTCCCTTGAGAAGATATACTAAAATGGTTGCTGCAACAAGTCGGTTTGCATAGGCGTCGTCCCAGAAGGAAGCCTCATCTGAAGCTGGCTCTCAAGAAAGCCTACAAACAGTTTGCTGAAGACAACATGTCCAAGAGCATGAATTACTGGAACCATGTCCTGTGGTCTGATGAGACTTTATACTTTATTTTTGAATATTTATTGTGCATACAGTTTATTTTAAATGAGGGTATGTGTAATATTTGTGCTTAAATGTTAAAATTCACACTATAGCACCAATTATAATTCACTATAGGTGGCAAGAGGTGCTTAAAATGGTCAAAAACTCAAAACTTCTTTCTCAGCTCTTATGATGGCATGACAAATTTCGACACACCACCGACACGATGTCATCACACTGTGAGATCACACTTCACACCCTGTCTTCTCAACAGTAGGATGACTGTCCTGTTGCTCTCTAAATAACGTTAAACTGAAGTTCTTCCTACTCCAACCCATTACATAATTGTCTGAATGGTCAATAAATCATGTCACCCGCCCGACAGATTTAAACAAACCAATGATGTCATGATATCGGATGTTGACATAGCATACTTTAGAATACTTCTTGCATGATCTAATGAAATGCATAAAAAATCCTTTGTTTGCAGGGAAGACGTCAACCCCATACATCCCATTATTGCAAATCCAGCTCAGGATATCAGTTTGAATGATTTATGTTTGGTTAATGGGTGTTTACTGAATACAAACGGAAACAGTTATAGGCACGTATAATTGACTTGGCACCTCATCTGATGGAGGTGGAAACCACACAGCAAATAAGCTTAAAAAAATATTTCAGGTTCAGTACATGTTGAGATCACAAAAAATCACTTAGACTCATCCTTTCTTTTATAAAAGCCAGAAGGGCTGTAAATAAGGCTTATCTGTAAATGTTAAAGTACTCTATTCATAAGTATAACCACAAGACATAAACAATATGCATGTTAATATGACTGTAGTGTGACTACAGTAACGTTATCATCCAATTCAATATCAGTGCCTAAAAACCTAAAACAGATGTAAAAATTACAGCTGAAATTGTATACATTATATAACAGAAGTTTTTGGTTTGTTGTAAAATATAAAAATTGGCCCTATTCACATTCATTGTTTTGCTATATTTGTGGAAGCCTGTTTCCACCACTGAATAATAAATGAAAATTGCAATTGCGAGTTACAAGATCAAAATTGTGAGATATGAAGTCGCAATTCTGACTTTTTTCTCGCAATTGCGAGTTTGCATCTTGCAATTCTGACTTTTTTTGCTTAGAAATTTGCGATATAAACTTGCATTAGCAAGTTAAAAAGTCAAAATTACAAGATATAAAGTTTAAATTCTGTCTTTTTTCTCAGAACTGCTTGATATAAACTTGCAGTTCTTTTTTTTCTCACAGTTGCTGTGAAAAAAACTTGCAATTGTGAGTTCTAAAGTCAAAATGGCAAGATATAAAGTTGCAATTTTTCTCAAAAATGAATGATATAAACATGCAATTCTGATTATTGTATTGCAGTTGTGACAATTTTTTTTTCTTAGAATTGCATGATATAAACTTGCAATTTTTTCTCCCAATTGCGAGTTTATATCTGCCAATTCTGACTTCTTTTCTAGTAACTCTGACTTTTTTTCCCCAGAATTGTGAAATATAAACTTCCAATTCTGAATTTTTCTCAGAATTGTGAGATATAAACTCACAATTCTGACTTTTTTCTTGCAATTCTGACTTTTTTCACAGAATTGTGAGATAAAAACTTGCAATTCTGACTTTTTTGTCAAAATTGCATGATATAAATTTGCAATTCTGACTTTTTTCTTGCAATTCTGACTTTTTTTTCGCAGAACTGCATGATATAAACTTATGATATTAGTTACAAAGTCAGAATTGTGAGACACAAACTTGCAATTCTGACTTTTTTTTTCTCAGAATAACGGAATATACACTTGAAAGTACGAGAAACAATGTCATAAAGATAAAAACCTGCAATTCAGATTTTTCTATCTCGCAATTCTGACATTTTTGGATGACATAAACTCACAAATGTGAGTTATAAAGTCAGATATGAGTATTGTGAGATATGAACTTGCATTTCTGAATTTTTTTTTTCTCAGAAAAGTGGGATAAAATAAAGTCCTAAATATAAAAAGACAATTCTGACATTTTTTCTTGCAAATGCTAGTTTGTATCTTGGAATTCTGACTTTTTTCCCTCAGAATTGTGAGATATAAACTCTGAATTGTGAGTTATAAAGTCTAATTCTAATGGGTGAAAAAGACATATCTCACGATTCTGATTTAATAACTTACAATTGCATGTAAAGTCAGATTTGCCAGAAAAAAACATGCAATTCTAAAAGAGAAAAAACTCACAATTGCCAGATATAAAAGAATTGTGAGATTCTTTTAGAATTTTAAGTTTTTTTCTCACAACTACAAGTTTATATCACACAATTCTGAGAAAAAAGGCAGAACTGCAAGATGTAAACTCGCAATTGTAAGGAAAAAAGTCTGAATTGTGAGTTAAAAGGTCACAATGACCTTTTTTTAAATTCTGTTGTGGAAATTGGCTTCCATATACAGTATATTCTAACCAAATCTGGGAGTCAATCTTTTTCTCCTTTTAAATAGAACGGGTTTTGTTTTTCTTTTTGAAACTGATTGATCGTAGGCCTCTTGATCTGACCATTTTTTGAGTGACCAAAACTGGCTGAATTAGTTTTCCAGCACAGCACAAGGGTTAAACTGCTTTATGCACATACGCCATGATCTTGAAAGTGGCTTCTTCCTCCTTAATTTGATAAATGCAAGCTGTAATCAAACCGCTTTAGTGTCTCTCTCATTTTTTTTTTTTCATTTGACCTTGCATCAGAAAGCTCGTCTAAACTACAGCACCCTGATAGGAAAGTGTAGTTTAGCACAAGATTTCAAATGATATATTAACCAGGACTGTGCCCTGTGATGGTTTGTTTAACATTAACAGATGTTTAAGATAACGCGTTGTGACCTGTTTTATAAGTCTTTCATGTGAACCGCTACTTCGCAGAGCACAAAAATTGGCACACCGTTGTTTCTTTCACAACCTTCACCCTAACACATTGACAATAAGCCAATGGACTGACAAAACTGAGATAAAGCACAAATGTGAATCTTCTAAAAAGAGAAAAAAAAATGCTTTTAGGTTACAGTAATCTTAACTTTTTAATGAGTAAGAGATATATTTTCTTATCTTTATCAGTTTTCTCTGTCACATTTTTTGCAGTCTGATTTATTTTTCACATTAAATCTTCAGCCCACATTAATACTTCATGGGAAACGCTCTCTTACCTTAGTCCTGTTATGCAACACATTACTAGATGAAATAGAAATGTCAAGCATTATTTGGTTAATGAGACACGTATTTGCTGACTTATTTTAATCAAAACTCAGATGTTTACCAAATTACTCCTGACAGTTCAATGGATTTTTTTTTAACAAGCATTGATTTGTAAACATTGGCACAGACGCCTCTGTTTCCTAAAAAGTTACACATTTGCACATTCCCATTGACCACAAATGAGACACATATTAACTTGTCAGATGGTCCATGAAGCAAGAGCCACCTGGCCATGAGTTTCTTCCTTCTGCATCTGATTTTGAAATCTGAGTTTGACGCAAACACATATACGCAATAGAAATGAGATTTATATGTCCTTGATGGTAACAGACACATCCAAGCCTCCACCCGCCAACAAAAATCCCGCCCAACTGACAGTAGCTCAGTGTGAATGAATGTAATGAGTATCTCTAGGGTTTATAGTATTTCGCCTGAGACATACCAGCACAGCTGTGTCATTCGGCTAGACGACTCGTAAGATGACACACTGTACTTACAGAAGAGTGGCATCATGGCCATAATATTTAAGTAGTAAGGAAATATTTAGCAAACACATTGCCCAAACCAACATGCAATATGCTTATTAAAAGGACAAGCTTTCTTAAGCAACCTGGGTTTGATGTCTTGCACAATGGCAGTTCACTTCTTGAAGAGACAAAAACTACTATTTACTAGCTACTATTTTTGTAGGTTGAATGTTTAAATGTATTTGAAATAAGATAAAAGCTGCAATGCAGTGAAAAACATGATTTTAATAATAATACATTATAATTAAGTTATATACATCACACAATATTACACATGTAGTTGTGCAATATACAGCCATTTTACAAGGCTACAAGTATGATATTGGATTTATACAACCGTTTGAGGGCACGGGTGTGTGAATACATAAGAAGCAACAACAGAGTGTCTTAAAACCCCTCTTTTGTACCGAAATACTTCCTTCCACCATTATTCAAATCTCGGTTTTATTTTAAAAGCTGAGTCCTAATTCAAAAATGTCACTTTAGAACTAGTAACACTGAGTTGCTTTATTAAAAGCTTGATGCATTATTACTGTATTAAAAGCTCACTATAATGTAAAGTGGAGTATTATGGGAGAAAGATGGACTGAGCGAGTGTGATTACCTGCATCTGATACAGCATTCATTCTTCAGCTCAATTTAATATTCACATTAAAACATTAGTTTGAATGTCTGTTGAGGAAAGCGATATCTTTGCTGTACTATCCTTTCATCTATTAAGGGTGATTTCTGTTGATAGTGCTTCTCTGCGTCTGACAAGCTGTTGTTGAAAGTAAAAATAACTTACTGGTTTACAACCCTGTTTCAGTCGTTTTCAATATATGTCTTTCACTGATTCACTCTTCAAAACATTCACTTACCTGCATCGAATGGTGGAATAATGTACCTAAAATTACCATCACGAACACACACACAGACAAGGTTTCCCAATACTAAATAATATTATTAAAAACTACTATTACATAAAATATTATTTACAGAATAATAATATTCAATTAACAAAAACACCCATCATAAAAGTTGTTTCAGTCAATTCAGTCAAAAGTACAAAGGCCGTGCTGTGATATACAGCATTAAGGTTGCATAAAATATAATGTGATGAGATTTTTCCCTCAGCCAAAACTATTTGCTCTGGAACAAATAATAGATTAATGAGAGCAAGTACTGCCTGTTAGATTCTCATAGATTTTTTATTCACTATGAGAAATACTGCAAATACTGGAATGATACAAACAGTAAAAATTCTGGAGTTCCGATATCACTAGAATATCGCACTCCTCACAGCCAATCAGATTCAAGGAAAGAACTGTTGTATAAATGATGTATATTTGTATATTTTGATGTTTAAAAAAAAACAAAAAAAAAACACTACTACTCTTCATATATCTATATTTTGTCTGAGTCCACAGTATGGTCAAATACTCATACATAGTCCAAATAGGCTACAGTCGTTTGCACAGTATTTGACCCTTTGTATAAAACCTGGGAGACTTGCTGATACAGTATCTTTGCTTTAATAATGATTCCTTCAATCATACTGCACATCCCAGAATGCCTGTGCAGATAAGAGTGAGGGAGTCTGTCTATATTCATGCCAGGCCAAACAGGGAAAGACTCTCCTGTCTTTTCTTCAGGACTTAGATGGTCTCTCTCTGGGAATTTGTGCTCTCTTAAGTATTCGTAATAATACTGAACATTCTTCCCTTGTGCCCCATAAGGAGTAAGTTATTTCATTTTGCCTGAGAGTGCTGTGGGAGGAGCAGAGGGATTTGCAGTAGCGCCGAAATCCCTTTTTTGGTCAAATCTGTGCTAGACAAGATCAGAGGCCAGTGAACACCATGAAGTTGTTCACATCAAATCATTATAGCTGTTTGGCCCCCAACCTTGTGCTGTGTCATTTGGCTAGCGCCTCCACACGGCTGGAATTTTAGATTTGGGCCAAGCAGAAAACGTCTGAAACAAACCTCCTACAGAGCTTCTGCTTGTTACATCCTCTTGTTATTTGTGTCATGAGGCTGCTGTGAAGCTTTCCAGAGGTTATTTCCTAATTAGAGTGTAGTCTAAATGTCTTTTTATAACCTCTGACAGAGCTGATTTTAATTAAACCTTGACTAAAACTACAACAAGCAGAATTGGCTTTTTAGCTTATCTTGATGACCCTGGACAAGTCTATAAAGATTACACAATCTCTTTTTTACTGAAAAAAACTCAAGATATTCATTGAAGTTTTCCATAGGGTATCATATGCAGCCTATGAGAAAGAGAGAATATGTGAATATGTGTAAAAAAGACAGATATAGATATTTACAATAGGAACTGATAATGGCCTGAAATATATGGAAGTGAAGATGTGCTGACAGCTTATCATCAACACCACAGTTTCAACACCACTATCATGGGTCGAGTATTTGCAGAGAAGGTCACTGTGGGGTAATGGACACTTGTGGGACATAAACACGCTTGAAATATGAGGAACTCCATACGACAGCTACTTATCATTAACACCAAGGATGTCACCAAATATTTAAGACTGGAAGGAGGCCAATGTAAATGTTATTGGAATAATTATCCCAGTAATGATATTTCTGTCATTATCTGCTCATGTTGTTCCAAATTATTTCAGTCTGTGGAATACAAATGGGGAAATTTGGAAGAATCTGTTTTGGGAAAACTATCCCTGTCGTGTTCCCGTCGTTTTGACCCAGATAAGATTTTCTTTTTACCAAAAATGCTAGTTCATGTTATCGCAGTTGACTAAAATATTCTGCCGTTGCTCACACAGGGAATAAAATTTAGGGGACTTTTCCCAACTTTGTTACACTTGTGATGTTCCTTGACAAAAATGATCAGACTATTAAAAAATATAACCCATTTCATGCTATAGAATGATATTGGATTGAACTCTATTGTAATTGTTAGAATGGCCAAGGATCAGCATTCTCCACTTAAAAGTGATTAGGAAGACCAAACCGTTAGTTGAAACTTGGAGGGATGGTAGTACTCACATTGTCTACAATGTCACCAAGGCTCACCCCAGTTGGCCTGACAGAGGCGCTACAGCGATCAAAAGTACGAAATCATTAGTCATAGGCTCAAGTGTCTTATATCATTGGAATCATTGGAGTATTTTAGATTTTTTTAAAAACAAACAAAACATACTTTTCTGAACTAGTCCTAGATTATTCACCCGATGGGAACCAAACCAGTGCAGAAGGATTCACTGGAGAATGAATATCAATAATTATCAAAAAAAGTTGAACTTTTGACTCACCGTCACAACGGGACACCAAAATATTCAAAGGGGTGGAACACCTATAATTCTTGAACGGAAATAAATATTTTCAACTCAGAATATGTATGTAAGAGCTCAATCTGAGGTGACAGTAAAAAAAATACAAAAATTAAAAAGTGGAGTTTGGCCACTGGGTGGTGCTTTAAAGGAGAACTCCGGTGTGATATTGACCTAAAGTGTATTGAATCATGATACTTAACGTGACTACATTCAAGATGGCGGCGATCGCTTTACTTCTTGCAGTTACTGTCTGTATAAATCTTCTCATAAATAAACTACCGGTGCTTTTTCTGAGTTCTCAATGTCTCGTTTTAAATGTCAGGGCCCTTGGAAGTCTACCGATGAAGTGTGGCGCTACTTTGTGCCTCGTAAATGGCGTAAAACAGTGATTTATTTACATGACTGCTTCGATGCCCCATTGTCTCTCATTGACAACCTGTTGTTAGCATCGGCTAACTGACCCCAGATTTCGGACAGCAGTGGACAAGACGAGATGAGATATGGAAGGTACGTTCACACTCGGTATCATGATTCAATACACTTTAGGTCAATATCACACCGGAGTTCTCCTTTAACAGGGCGAAAAAAAACATAAAAGTTTCATGTTAGAACTACGCACTTGTTAGTCCGATTTGAGTTCAAATTGGAATGCTGTTTCTTTGTCCAAAGTGCCACAAAGTGTCATCGCCAATGAATTTTGAGCACTTATTAGACAAGGTTAATTGGCACAAAACACATGGCAGGGCATGTTCGACTCATAGCCCTAGAAGCCTGTAAAAAAGATTTAAGAAATCAGCTACTAGGTGGCACTAACAAGTTTAACGCATTTGTAATCTCATGGTGTTTCACACATCAACACAATATCCATATTATTTGATAGATCTGCTCATAATGAACAACATTGCCTCAAGAACCACTGCTGCCAATCAAATCGTTCATTAAATATTCTTAATTATATTAAAAAAATGACTTTTGTGAACTATAGTCCTAGTTTTTTGCTCAGCCTCAATATAACCGCAGCAGCACTATCTTCTGGACTCGCTAGAACAATAATTATCAAAAAAGTGTTGAAAATTCTTTACCCTTTGGGTAGCCATAATAGCGTCGTTTAAAAAAGGGCATGTCTAAATATACCCAAAAGCCTTTAAATCCTAAAAGAAGACTCAAAACTTCACAAAACTAGGTGAGCACAATCAACATATGATTCTAAACAAGCAAGCAAATTTTGGGAGATCAGATCATTGGTGATGCTAGAACAGTCATAAATGTTAAAAATCATCATATTTCTATGGTAAATGACTTGGAATCGCTATAAAAGATTTTTTAAATATTTGATTTAGATGATTAAAGGCTTACTAAATAATACATAACATCTTGAACCCCAATAATCGCTGCTTGCAGCTATATATGGTCGTGCTTTAACTGGGCATTATTTTTACTGTTCTTTGTGGCTCTGATAGGATGTGTGTAAGTATTAATGTATTGTATGTGTTTGTTGTTTCATGTTTTCGTTTATGATTATGATTACCTGCCAATGGACCATTGACAAAAACTAGCTGTTGGCTAAATTTGGTACAATGCATGAAATGAATTTATGTTAAAATTGTACTTGATCCCTTTTCAAATAAATTTGAATAATAATAATAATAATAATAATAATAATAATAATAATAATAATAATAATAATAATTCCTTCTTGGAAGTGATTGATTATAGACATCATTTGATCTGAGTTTATGAACTTTATGCATGCTGCCAAAATTACGCACAAATAAGGTACATAAGCTCAGATCAGTGAATCCTACAATCAATTTGTTCTAAAAATAAAAATAAATAAAAAATAACCTGTGCTAATTGAAAGAAAAGTTTGTTTTGGAAATAAATAACATAAGAGATTTAGAATTCCTGGTCATTTTGACTGAGAACAGCAAACTACACAAAGGATTGCAGCAAGGTTAAAAATCAGTCACTGAAACATAATAAACCACTAATCTGACCTAGTCTTGCATGCTTTGTTATGTCATAGGGTACTGATATAAAGGTGACTTGAAGTTTACAAGGAAATATCCTGTAGCCATTCAAAGTAAGAGGCTTTTTTAAAGACGAGTGATGGATATGAATGACGTAAGGCAAACAGTGTCAGTAGTTCAACTCTGTCACCATGCCATCAATATGGGCAGCTAAATTAATATTGTCATTGTTGTCCACCACTATATTTGGTGTAAATAAAGTACTGCAATGCTATAATCCTAATGTGGGTCATATTACATGATGGTATTATATGTCAGTCACAAGAAGGCATGTGACAAGATCAGGAAATTTGCAGATTTGACATTTGACTAATGTATGACTGTCAGATGTCTTAGATATTGACAGTGTCAGTATTATTTCAATCTCTAAACCCTTCCTCATTATTGACTCTGTGGCCCTACATTGTGCTAAACTGCACAAATATTGTCCTTTTTTTCTCTAAATGGTCATAATAAGAGAATAAGAAGGCTGTACAAACATAAGCCTTAAAAAGCTAAATATTTTTATCTTGCTTTGTTCTAAAGCTATATTTTTTGAGTCAAGAAAATATATATATTTTTTTTTAATATAAATATAATTTCATAAGTAAACTTGAGTAAGGTCTGAATGCCTAACCCCTATATATGACCTATAATAAACCATGTTGCATGCCTTAGCAAACACCACTAGTTATTTAGAGATTTCCTGGGCTGCAAGTTCTCCGTTTTTTTGTTTAGGGCGTGTAGGTAGACTGTGTTGCTTAAATTGGTGTACTTTAGACTTTTGTATGGCCCACTGAGTTAGCTTTAATTTTTATTTGTACAGCTCTCTTCTAAATAAGTTTAAAATTATACAGCTGTATATGGCAACGACGGGAAGCTGGCCAAACTGGTCACTTGAGACGCTGATTTCACAGCGACCTCTCATTAACCCTGTTTTCTAAAGCCCTTTCATTGATGCACCTGGACCTTCCCCACACCCTTTCAAAGGAAGTATTCTGTGGCCTCGTATAGTAAAAAAAGACCCATCTCAGCTCTTTTTTTCCATTGTTAGAAGCAATGGTAAAACAAACTATAACATTACAACACCGATTTATCAGAGGTAGCAGTGCATTTCACAACATATGCTCTGAATACAAGGGTCAGGAAAGTTTGGAGTAACCCGGACTGTCTGCATGCATGTATGTGCAAGTATTTGTAAGAAAAGCAAAAATTTAAAAGTAATATATAGTTATAATATTTAGATTTGAAAAGACTCATCAAGAATCCTTCAAATATTTATTTTAAGTTTTATTCAGTGTGTTACTTGTCACTTCTTTCTAATGATCTCTGAAGTTTACTAGCATTTTGAGGACTTTATTTCTGAATTTTTAGTGTATTTATTTATGTTTTTATACATTTTTGCAGGGCAAATTATAAAATTATATTTTGTGTTCTTGTGATAATTCTTCAGAATTTTCAGAATCAGTGGTGGACGGTAACGAAGTAGCTTACTTTGTTATTACCGTTACTGTGCTGAAGTCCATTTTTCAAGTATCTGTACTTTACTGGAGTAGTTTTATTTTGAGTAACTTATTTTTACCTTTACTATATTCCAAAGCATAATATCATACTTTTTACTTCACTACATTTCATAAAACATGGCGTTATTCCTTATATATCATGTGTTCCGAGACGTAGAAGCAGTGTCTAATTCATGAACAAACTGATTCTTTTCAATGAACCTGTTAAATCGGTTCGCAGATCCCACCAAAAAATTCATTCATGAATTAGAATGATACGATCGCAGCTGTTCTTGAGTCGACAACTCACTGATTCAAATGATCCATTTAGAGTGAGTCTCCAGTGAACTGTATTCACAAGTAAGAACCGGGAGATCTTGTGAGCGCGCGCGTGACCGATGTTGCGAAAAGTAAGTTACTCATTTCGAAATTAGGATCAGTTATTGTAGCTGAAAATCATATTTAAGTCAACAATGTCAGAATTGTTGTAATTCAGCCACATTGGAGGGTTTTCGAGCATGAACCGCCTTTTTAAGGTCATTCCACAGCATTTCAGTAGGATTCAGGTCAGGACTTTGACTAGGCCATTCCAAAGTCTTCATTTAGTTTTTCTTCAGCCATTCAGAGGTGGATTTGCTGGAGTGTTTTGGATCATTGTCCTGCTGCAGAACCCAAGTTCGCTTCAGCTTGAGGTGACGAACAGATGGACAGACATTGTCCTTCAGGATTTTTTGGTAGACAGCAGAATTCATGGCTCCATTTATCACAGCAAGTCTTCCAGGTCCAGAAGCAGCAAAACAGCCCCAGACCATCACACTACCACCACCATATTTTACTGATGGTATGATGTTCTTTTTCTGAAATGCTGTGTTACTTTTATGCCAGATGTAATGGGACACACACACCTTCCAAAAAGTTCAACTTTTGTCTCGTCAGTCCACAGTGTATTTTCCCAAAAGTCTTGGGGATCATCAAGATGTTTTCTGGCAAAACTGAGATGAGCCTTTACGTTCTTTTTGCTCAGCAGCGGTTTTCGTCTTGGAACTCTGCAATGCAGGCCGTTTTTGCCCAGTCTATTTTTTATGGTGGAGTCATTAACACTGACCTTAACTGTGGAAAGAGAGGCCTGCAGTTCTTTAGATGTTGTTGTGGGGTCTTTTGTGACCTCTTGGATGAGTCGTCGCTGCACTCTTGGGGTAATTTTGGTAGGCTGGCCACTCCTGGGAAGGTTCACCACTGTTCCATGTTTTCGCCATTTGTGGATAATGGCTCTCACTGTGGTTCGCTGGAGTCCCAAAGCTTTAGAAATGTCTTTATAACCTTTTCCAGACTGATAGATCTCAATTACTTTCTTTAATCGTTTAATTACTTTCCTGAATTTCAATCTCAACATGATGTGTAGCTTTTGAGGATCTTTTGGTCTACTTCACTTTGTCAGGCTGGTCCTATTTAAGTGATTTTTTGATTGCAAACAGGTGTGGCAGTACTCAGGCCTAGGTGTGGCTAGAGAAACTGAACTCAGGTGTGATTAAATCACAGTTATGTTTTTAACACTTTTTCACACAGGCCCATGTGGGTTTGGATTTTGTTTTCCCTTAATAAAAAACTCCATTTAAAAACTGCATGTTGTGTTTACTTATCTTATCTTTGATTAATATTTAAATTTGTTTGATGATCTTTGTTTTCTCTCAGGTTCCTTCGCAGTGTAAGCTTCACAGTGAACATTGCAACATCACTCTTGTCAACGTAGTCCATATCAACAACAAAAATATATCTATTTTTGAGCATTGGGATTATAAAATTTTTTGCTAAAATATGATATAAAATTAAGTAGCCTATATCAAATTGCAAAATAAATATATCTATCAGTACTTTTTTACTTAAGTACATAAAAAAATCAAGTACTTTTGTAAATTCACTCGAGTAAAATTGAAAAAGGAGTAGTTTTATTTTATTATATGTATTTCTACTTTTACTCAAGTTCTTAGTTTGTGTACTTCGTCCACCACTGCTAAGAATACAAATCAAGAGTGGACATCTGTTTGTCCCAGTGATTTTGTTTTGTAACTGTCATCTAGTAAATGTGATTTTATAGTTACTGCAAGTTGTAAACTCTCTCGAGTGTGGTTGCCAAAGTGCTGTATAATAATCTCAAGAAAATTAAGTGTAATTTGAATGATGTGTAATTTTGGCTGAAGGGCTCCTCCCACTACCGTTTTATATATAGCTCACTGAATGAGCTCAATCTTTCTAAACTAGCATATGCTGACTGTTACTCCCCCATATACGTTGGCGAGAGTTTAGTTTCCATGTCACCAAGGTCTGGTTTTGATTTGTTTTTGGTTGCCATGGTTATGCTGGTTAAAATTCCGTTGGGTTTTCCCCCTAAATTAAAAACGGAGGTTGCCAAAATGGTTGGCTGCATGCTGTTTGCCACATTGCACTCTGGCTCTTAGACGCACATGGGAAAAATCTAACGGCCATCTTGCGGTCTTCACATTTTTTTTACCTTACTCCTTTTTATCATAAATACTTTTTGGAGATTTCGAGCCACCCAGATCTGATAATTATCTTACAACTGGCTGAGAAAAATGTCTGGAAGATTGAAGGTCTTGCTTAGTTACATAAACACTGGCGTACCAAAACACTACTGTGAATACTGTGTTTGGGACACAATAGATTAGAGCTGCTTTTAGACATTTACAAATAAAGTTTCAAACCATAACAGATAAAGTATAAGCATATATGTTGAGTATAATCATAGTTGTACTTAGCATCTTCAAAAATAGTTTTAGCAGTCAAAGTCTGCTTTAGGAGACGAATTGGGTAATGCCCACTCCGATTACACAAAAGCAAGCGTATGTTCAGAGCGAGAGCGGGAAGGGGGAGTGTGGCTCAGGTTTTATGAAAGCCGCACCTGGGAGGGATATCTGGAGGTAATCTCCTGTCCGAGGAGAGCAGACATGAGGAATGGGAGTTATGTGGGATTCAAAGGATCATATCACTCTCTCTCTCTCTTTATTGTTTCTGCTATGAACTCTGTCCCTATCCTTCTGTTGTTTCCTTCTTTTGACAGAAGCCTACAAGTACGTAGGAAGGAAAGTCAAATGGGAGACTGTCAAAACTTTAAAAAGTTTCGGGCTTTGTGAGCTGAGTTATATTTCATAGTCCGTCTTGTGAAATAAAATCTTTAGTGAATCTTACCAAGGGTAATAAAATTGGTGAAAAAAACTCATTTAATTATACTGAGGCCCCATTTACACGAAGGGAAGACGCAGATATTTCCCTGCGGTTTGGCCTTTGTTTTACACGAAAACCCCGTTTTTATCACAGAAAACGATTATTTCTAAAAACTCCGACCATAAATTTGAAAATGCCGTTTTCACGTTGTAGTGTGGACTGTGAAAACGGAGGCTTTTGAAAATGATGACGCATATTTATAGTCATGTGACGCATATTGTACTAATAGATATCTGTTTTCACCAGTAATTGTGCCTGTGCTATTCACTGTCACACTGCTGCTAAAGAGATTTACCTTGTACACTCTTCAAATTACAGTCCTAAAATGATGACAGAAAATTTACTCACAGTTGCTGTCCTGCAAAACATGACGACAACTGCTTTTCAGATAAAATATGAATGAGCGCGATATAGACGCGTCAGTGGATGATGAGATATTTCCGTAAATTATCCCGCCAGAAGAATTGCATGAAAACTTATTACGTCTGTATAATTTTGGAGGCTTTACGCATGCACAGTAAGGTGAATTTGATGTTTTCCGACGTTTCAGTGTGGATGAAAAACTTTTGGAAAACGCTTGGAAACGCTAGTGTGGACAGAGAGCGTTTTAAAATTAAAACTCCATTTTCAAATGTATCCGGATTAATGTAAACGTAGCCTGAATGAAACACCAGAGCCATTTTTATGCACTAAATATCATAGATACTCAATTGTAGATAATTTTAACTTGGGATAGTAAGAAAGCTAGAAACCACCCAAAACAACCCTAGACTCTTTGAAATGCAAGGATATTTATTTATTTTTATTTTTAACCTAAATGCGCTTTTGGGTCATTTTATTGAATTATTTTTAATTCTGGGTAGTTTTTCTGTAACTCAGCTGCTGGGTCATATTCACTGTCAATGCAAATGATTTTCCCCATCACATACCTACCCAGCATTGGGTCAGTGTAGCCCAGTGTTGGGTAGACCAAACCGGTTAAAACTGGTTACATTTGTCAGCGGTCACTTTGTGTTCTGTTCTGAAAGAAAACTTGACTGATAGAAACTTCCTGAATGAAATTAAGGTTGTATTACATTGTATTCCTATCAGATTATTACTCTATAACTAGGAAAATGTCTGTAATCTCACTTTTCCTTTATGTCTGCTTGAAATGCTGGCCTTCTACAAATGCAGCATTCACCAAATCTACACTAAAAGCAAGTGACGCTCCAATGCCACCATTTCAACTCCTGCCAAAAGAATGCGCAATCAGGACTTGTTATATCTAATAAAGTTTCAATGCGGACTTGTAACCCAAAGGTTGCATGTTCGAGACTCAGGTCCAGCAGGGATTGTAGGTGGGGGGAGTGAATGTACAGCACTCTCTCCACCCTCACTACCATGACTAATGTGAGTCCCTTGAGCAAGGCACCGAACCCCTGACTGCTCCCCGGGTGCCGCAGCAACAGCAATACGGCTGCCCACTGCTCCTGGTGTGTGTTCACGGTGTGTGTGTGCACATGGAAGGGTTAAATGCAGAGCGCAAATTCCGAGAATGGGTCACCATACTTGGCCACACGTCACATCCTTTCCTTCCTTTTCCTTTCCATTCCTGAATGTAAACAATGCCACTGAACCAAATGAAACTTGCATATTTGGCCGAATATTGCCGCTGAAAATGATCAATCATTGCAATGTTTTGGGTTGTACTAATAGGTCTGACTGGGAAAAACATTGGGAGTACTATAAGCTGCCAAAACAAATCAAATATTAGACTAATATCTTACTTAATACTGCTCGTACATATTTTTACCACCTATTAACTTTAGTTTGTCAAAATATTGCACCCTTTCCTGCTTACATTCTCTATGTGATTTAGCAGTTTCCAAACTTTTTTCCATGGTTTAGACATCATAAATTAGCAGAATGACATATTCAAGAGTACATTAACCATTTCCCTGTTTGCAATCCATGCTGTTGTTTACATCCGAGTGTAATCCAGGTAACAGACCAAATCGTGATGTAAATGCAAACCCTCTTTAGGAGCACTATTGATCTAGTGCGCCATTTTGCAGCTGTGGTCGCGCAATGCATTTGATGGGCTGAAACTTAAATGTTGGACAGACAAGGTAAAGCTGTTTCTGATGTAACTTTTCAAACATGAATATAAGATAAGTCATGAACATTGACTCCACTCGCTACTCTTGTAACATCTGAAAAACTTTAATAAACTTAGTAAGCATGAAGGGCACAATATTTTGACAAATTAAAGGTAATAGGTGAGAAAGATACGTACCAGCAGTATTAATTAATATATTAGCCTAATATTTCACCTACCTGATTGGAAATGATAAGAACAAACACAAATGTTGTCAAGATTCTTGCTCTGGAAATCCTGGTTCAGTTTGGCCAACCACAAACGCCTTTTGTTCCTCAGACAGTTTTTTGCATTCTTCTCTTTGATTTGTTATAACTTTTGGCAATCTATAGTACTCTAAATGTTTTTCCCGGTCTGACCGATTAGTACAGCCCAAAACATGACAATAGTTGACTATTATTAACAGCAATAATCAGCTAAGTATGTGAGTTTCATTCGGTTCAGTAGCATTGTTTACGTTCAGTGCCACCATTATGGCTGACTGATGACGCGTCGTAAAAACACTCTATTGGTTGACTGACCAAAAACAACCCAACAAATGGGTTAATGTATAAAACCCATCATGTGCTCTATCCAATATTTACCCAGTGCTGGGTTGCCAGAAATGGTTGTTTTTAACCAAGCATTTTTTTTTTTTGTGTATCAACCAACTAAATGTCTTAGCCAGGGGCGTATCAACCGGGGGGGACGGGGGGGACACGTCCCCCTCACTTTTAGAAACAGGTGATTCTGTCCCCCGCACTTTTTTTGACCTAGCGCCAATATTTCCGCCCCTGGTCTCTGATTTGTTACTTAGATTTGAGTGAAGTAACATTTAGCCAATCACAGCGCAAATCTCTTGGGCGTCTGCCATGAGCTTCCAATCTTCTTGTTCTTGTAAACAGAATGTATTATACTGTATGAACATCACCTTTGGGTCACATGACCATACTGTCCCCCCCACTTTTAAATTGGCTGCTACGCCCCTGGTCTTAGCAACAATATAGCTTAAATATAGCTTGAATACCATTACCAATAAGCAACATGAAAGTAAGGATGTACCACGACAAACTAGCACCTAGTTTTGCATGACAAAGCACCAGTTTCTATAAAAAAAAGTAAACTATCCAGTTTGTAGCCTCCAAGCGCTAATTTATGCAGTGACCACTTTGAATATCAAAGAGGGCGTAAAGGAAATTGAAAATACCCATACAAGGGCACTTTGTGCATTCCAAGTGACCTGGGAAGCATAAAAAACAGCATTAGTGAGTCACTTTTCAATAGGAATGCAGGACCTTCCCAGACTTATGGGAAAACTGAGGATGTCCAATTAAAATGACTAATGCGAAAGGGAACTGCAAAGTCACGTGAGTGTACAGAGCTGGCACCAAGATCTTAATACATTTAAGTCTATGCCATGACTATTCTTGCTTTGATTATACACTGTATTGCTCAATTGCTGTTTTGCTCAAATTCAGTGGCAACAAAAGTGTTTTGTGTTAACTGTCTGGACTGAATAAAAATGAGCTGAGTGGGCAGCACAGAAGTGGGATTCTTGTCGTAGCATGTGACCTTAGCAAAGTCTTTTTCTTTCATCTATTTAATAAGGAAAAAGGACTTCAGTGCATTGAAGTACAAAGAATTACTTTGGAGTCTGCACATGCACATTAAGCTGACTATTTTTAGAATTCTACTCAAACTTTTTATTAATATTCTATCGTTGCAAATTTGAAGAAACTTCATCTGGCTCATTTTGGCCCACACAGATCATTTTGCAGTCCAGCTCCACTTTTCCATCCACAAATGCCCGCATTGAGATCGTCATCTGCAAACCAACCGTCTTTTCCTCTGAATAGGCCTCTCCAGCCGTGACGAAGGAGGATTTGAGTGGAAACAGTGCTTCACAGTTAGCCGCAAATTCCCGCTTTTACAGGCCCACAGTGGAACATTCTATACTTAGTCCCTGTTGGCACTTGGTCTTTTCTTTTTTAAATCAGTTCATGGGGTTTGCCTCATATAGACTCACATATACTTGTGTAAAACTGATACCAACATGCCCAAAATGTGGGTATTAAACTTAAAAATAAGAAAACATGGCATGAAGCCTGGGATACCAGTACCACACAGTATTAATAATAATATCATCCTGCTAACTAAAAAATATTTTTTTAATAGAGAGTCTGTGAGATTAAGATGCCAATGGATAATGTGCTTCAGGCTTAAATGCTAAACACATCACAAATGTTTCTTTTAAAACGCTACCCTGGAAATCTGACCCATTATGCCTTGGAGGCAAAATGCTGACAGGTTCGAAGAATGAACATTGTTTAGTTTGACAGCTTGCATTTTCTCACTCAAACTGATTTCTTGGAAAGATTACCTGTCAAGTGTTTGCTCCAAAAAGATAAGGGTAATCACTCATTTTTGTCAACACCTTACTAGAAAAAGATTATTATAATCAACCACAAAAAGTAAATCTGTCAGAACAAGGGAGCTTAGTTGATATATATATAGTCATTAGGTTGATTGTTAGCTGTTAGTTTGAAGTACAAAATAAGACCTTGATTTTGTTTTCATTTTGGCCTTTCGTTATGAATGACTGTTGGAATGCTTTTGTGGAATTGGACACCGTTTGCTGTTTTCTAGAACTGTGATGACATGTTGAAAATGCTCATTAGATCCTAAGGATCCAGTCACATGAAAATGAAACTTTGAAATTGCTAAAACAAGTTCAAGTAGACATGCACTGTGGGAGAGGTACTTTCCAGAAACATGTTCAAATTCTGATTCAAAGAAATGATACTGAAAGACTTTTGATTATTATTTATTCAGAATACTCATAGTAGGTTTGAGGTATTGGCTTGTGCTGTTGTCTTTCACAAACATTAGTGATCTCATGTTTGTTTATATCACTTTTTGATAGTACTCGAGCTGGAGGACACTATTTTTCCATCCACGAGTGTCTGGGTGACAGTCTCTAAAGCTGTCCTGACGGATCCTTTCTCTAATCTCTAAAATATTTTATTAACATTAAGATCTATAGAAGAAACAGGCACGATCAAAATTTCTACCTGATCTCATGACGATAATGTACCCGTGGGAACTTTTTCGCAAGACGAGAAATACGTACCAATAAGTACATTTCACTACAGATTCCAACAGAAATGAACACTACACTTTTAAAAATAAAGGCGCTTTAAAAGGTTCTTCACAGTGATGCCATAGAAGAACCATTTTTGGTTCCACAAAGAACCATTCAGTCAAATGTTCTTTAAAGAACCATCTCTTTCTAACCTAAAGAAAGGTTCTTCAGATGTTAAACATTCTTTATGGAACCATTTAGACTACAAGTGTTCTTCTGAGTGGCACACTCTGCTGACCCACTGCCTCCGAAGCTTGAATCTTGTTGTGTTGTGGGTTCGAATCCCATGTGATGCGACTTCATAAAATTGTGTGTAATGTTGTCACTTGGAGCCATTTGCTGAAGTTTTACCTTTATTTTGGGGGCAGCCGTGGCCTAATGGTTAGAGCAGCGGTTCCCAACCGGGGGGTCGCGACCCACTAGGGGGCCTCAGTGATCCTCCAGGGGGGCCGCGAGATATCTTAAAATTGATGTAAATATTATCCTATAATTGTTTAATTTCATTATTAATATGCTAAATGAAAATAATAAAAGCACAGCCTCTCTCGTGTTCTGTGACGGGGCTCTTATCCCTATCTTATTTTTGCGTGAAATTTCAAACATTTGCCTAGTTGTCCAAATTATTGTCCTGTGAGTGTTTTATAATGGATGCTCGCCCATAGAAGAGGAGTGAGGCTCGGCGTTTATGAGCATCAGGCGCGCACAGACAGAGTTCACTGATCCCAAACCTTCACATCGATGTGTTTCAACAGATTTGGAATGTATTTGCTGTATTTTGAATTTGTGTATTAATTTTTAATGGATACAAACAGTAGATATTCAGTCAGTCAAATTCAAAGGGATAGGTTTAGTGGTCTTTTGGTATCTCCCTGTTATACGGCAGGTTCACTTATTTAAGAAAAAGTACTCTGAAGTTGTAAAGAATGTCTGAAGTAAAATAATTTTAAAAGTTAGAATTGAGCAGAGGTTTTCTTTAAAGATTATAAGGTATATTTTAAGTTTTAATTTAAAGTTTGTTTGAATTTTGAGTTTTTTTTATAACATGCAGTAGAAGAATAATAAGGCAAAACAAATGTTTTGGTTAATAAAAAATGTTTCAAAATAAATACTTTTTCTTTACTGCGGAAGTAGGCTACAGTATAAGAGGACATGTCAGGCATAGGGGGGCCTTGCAAAATTGGCCGGAGAAGGAGGGGGGCCCCGGAGTAAAAAAGGTTGGGAACCCCTGGGTTAGAGAGTCGGACTTGTAACCCAAAGGTTGCAGTTTCGAGTCTCAGGTCCGGCAGGGATTGTAGGTGGGGGGAGTGAATAACCAGCACTCTCTTCACCCTCAATACCACGACTGAGGTGAGTCCCTTGAGCAAGGCACCGATCCCCCAACTGCTCCCCGGGCGCCGCAGCAATGGCTGCCCACTGCTCCGGGTGTGTGTTCACGGTGTGTGTGTGTGTGTGTGTGTGTGTGTGTGTGTGTGTGTGTGTGTGTGTGTGTGTGTGTGTGTGTGTGTGTGTGTGTGCACTTGGATGGGTTAAATGCAGAGCACAACTTCCTAGTATGGGTCACCATACTTGGCCTCACTTCACCTCCTATGGCATTGTAAAGCACCTTAATTTTTAAGAGTGTAGAGGTGGTAAAACAGCGAGCACTTGTAATCGTTTTCGTACACAGTAACAAGATTGCTCGGTAGCTAAGCCGGCATGGATTTGGACTTGGGATGCAAAATCCTTCGAAATGAATTCTGTGAAAAACACGACTCATGACAAAAGAGCTGAAAGATGAGAGATCGAAAAACAAGCTAAAGCGGCATGCTTGAGATTGCGTTTTTACACCACATTCGCTTTTGTTCATACTATTGGGTAGGTTTAGGTGTAGTGCAGATGGTACGTTATTTTAAAATATCACTGAGCAGCAGAGTTATAGCGCCACTCAACGGACATTTCAAATCGAATATGTTGCGAAATATACAAGGCAGTATGTATTTCACGTCTTGCAAAAAAAAAAAAAATCCACAGGTAAGTTTTCGCATTGAAATCAGGTTGCAAAATTTACGATACAAAAATTAGAAAGCTCACTGTCGTTCTTCTCCATCCAGAAGTCTCCTGTAGGTTGCTATCTCAGCTTCCAGCTCCATCTTGATGTTGAACAGGGCTTGATACTCCAGTCTCTGACTTTGAATTTTTTCACGCAGCTGTTTGAGTTCAGACTCTCTCAGCAAAATGATGCCGTTGTATTGCTCCACCTGAATGCCATATCGCAACTTTGTTTCACGAAGGGCATCTTCCAGAGATGCTTTCTGAAAGAAAAGGCAAAGAAAAGGCTCATGAGTAATGTTTAAAATTGGAGAGCTTTATTAAGATGTCCGGACAGAATCTCTTACACTTCCAGTCAGAGACTGCAGCTCTGTTTCCAAAGTTTGCATCTGCCTGCGGCTCACGCTGACTTGTGTTTTGGCTTCCTTCAGTGCTTCCGCATTCTCAGTCACTTGTACCTGTACAATGGTGATCTATACAAAGAGAGAAAGAAAAGAAATGCGATTCTCTATTGTCTTTAAAACAGAAATAATGTGTATAATTTGCACTGACTTTTGATTCATGCCATGTTTTGAGCTCCTCCTGGTTTTTCAGGACGATCTTTTCATACTTGGCTCTCATCTCCTCCATGATCTTAGCTATGTCTTGTCCCTTGGGAGCATTAACATCCACCTTCACTCCTGATTGGGTGATTTGACTATATAGTTCTGACAATTCCTGAAAAATATGAGATTTGAGGTTCCACAGGGTTATATGTTGGGCCCTCTCCATTTTGTAAACTTATTTCATACATTTTTATTTGTGAATATTTTAATCAAATGCTTTTACCAGTTGATGTTGTTTCTTTAATTCGATGAGCTCCACTTTCAGACCTTCAACATCATTTTCCAGATGCAGTCGTGCCACATTGGTGTCATCCAGCATCTTTCTTAATGCATTTATGTCTGCTTCAACATAATGTCTTAGCTGCAATTCATTTTCATACCTATAGACACATTACATAAATGGGAAATTTTGTTTGTTAATATTA
This sequence comes from Garra rufa, assembly GCF_049309525.1. NCBI lineage: Eukaryota > Metazoa > Chordata > Actinopteri > Cypriniformes > Cyprinidae > Garra > Garra rufa. The sequence continues at coordinate 5,405,028 of NC_133378.1, read as the reverse complement.
CTAGTCAGTGGAACGTTGCATTAAAAGGAGAGACATTCTCAGTTTAGTCACTGGACATAATTTTAACCCAAGATGAATCATTCATATGTTCATGTTCATTTTCCTGGAAAAGAAAGACTGTACATTTTAAATGTATATATCTGCAGCAAGTTTGTACTGTTCAGCTTGAACATACGCATGTAGTTCTTGACAAAATAGACTTCAAAGCACAAAACATAATTGATTTCAAGAATTCTTTAGAACCTGCTTACTTGACCCTGTAGTCTTCAGCAGCCAACTTGACATTGTCAATTTTAAGACCCACATTTGCATTGCTTATAATCATCTCCAGGATCTAAAAGGACATAACCAAAAAAGGTACAACAACTTAAGGTTAGCTTGTTATCTAAGGCCATTTTAGAGAAGCTGCTTCTTAAGAATTAATTACAATTAAAAGTCATTAAAAGTCCAGTTTTTGAGTCATTCTTACTTTGAACTGAACCTGCAGCTCTACACCTACTTTACCCTATAGTAATGTGCAAGCATTATTGTCTAAAAAAATAATTTCAAAAGAGGTAGGAGACCAAACACATCTATGAAGATAATGTTGTTGGACTATAATTTAGTGCAATGGAAGAAACCAGTTAATATCTATAAAATTCTCATTTAACCTCACAAAAACATGAATGTTTTAAGCAATTAAGAAAATATGCTGCATATTAAAAAAATGTGGAAAATGAATAATTATGCATATTAGGATTGTCAGAGACTATTATTCCAGTGGACAGAAGCACAAATTACCTCTTTGCGTAGTTTATCAAGAGTGGCTTGGTAGTGACTGTAGTCCTTAGAGTCTGGACCTTTTTTCTCCAGAACTTGGCGGATTTTTACCTCCAGCTCACTGTTGGTCTTCTCCAAGCTTCTAACTTTCTCCAGGTAGGAAGCGAGACGTTCATTTAGGATTTGCATGGTAACTTTTTCATTTCCAACATTTCCAACAAGCCCCATTTGTACAGTGGTAGATCCAGATATGTCCTTGGAATAGTAACCCCTATTCCCAGCACTTCTCCAAGAATACAATGTGGGTCTTAGCATGCTGAAATCCTCTGAGGACATTCTATATATTCTTTTGTTCTGCACACTTAAGTTTTGCATTTTGCTCAAGTTTCTGCAGAGAAGCAATCTTTGATGAAAAGGAGATCAGATGCAACCGCTGGTTCTGAGTTGTATGAGATTTTCATGGTTTTTTAGTCAGTAGTAGACACTTTTCTATTATCTTTAGACTCTGGACTTCCACCTCACCCACTGGTGGGTTTAACCGGGTAATAAAAAAAAATCTTATGTGCGACACAAAAGAAGGAGAAAAAGAAGAAAAGTTTTTTTTTTCTGTGCAATGAAAGTCAGTCAATTTGAGGTTCCACAGGGTTATATTTTGGGCCTCTTCATATTTGTGACCCTGGACCACAAAACCAGTCTTAAGTAGCACAGGTATATTTGTAACAATAGACAAAAATACATTGTATGGGTCAAAATGATATATTTTTATTTTATGTCAAAAATCATTAGGATATTAAGTAAAGATCATGTTCCATGAAGATATTTTGATATATACTGTAAATATATAAAAACTATATCAAATATATATAACAATTGATTTGTAATATGCATTGCTATGCATTGGACAACTTTAAAGGCAATTTTCTCAATATTTGGATTTTTTTGCACCCTCAGATTCCAAATTTTTAAATAATTGTATCTCAGCCAAATATTGACCTATCCTAACAAACCATACATAAATGGAAAGCTTATTTATTTATATATAATTTTTTTTTTTAAATTGACCCTTAAGACTGGTTTGTGGTCCTGGGTCATGTTTCTGAACTATATAGTTCAAAGGAACTAAACAGAGCTATTTTGTTGCTCGATGTTCATTGGAAAGACAAACACAGCTGAAACATTCTTTAAAATATCTTCTTTTGTGTTTGATGTTTGGTGAACTATAACTACTCACCTCACTTGGTACTTTTTAAGTAATGTCTTTTAGAATCCATTTCAGTTAGGTAGGATTTTATTTCCTAACATTGACTAAAATTGTTCTCTTCATACAACATCTTACAGAAGCTCCTTGAATGCTACCTGCATGAATGAATTACATGAGTAAAGCCCCATTTTATTTCTCACGAGAACTATGAATAATAAAGTTTGGTTAGTTCTGCAGTTTTTTTTTTATATCTAATGTTCACATAATCACCAATTGTATATGTCATTAAATTAAAAAAAAAAATCGATGAAATAAAAAAAATATCAAGTTAATCATGAAACTTAAGTGCTGCAGTTTTTTTTTACCCTCAGTTTTTCCCCCCTTAAAATGGGTGCCAAGAATGATGGCACTTGAGGCCCGAAGCTACCTTTGATCAGACTTATGGAAATCTTGTCATATAAGTTTAATGACAAAAGCAGAATGCATAGATTTGATAAAACATGTCTTTTATTTGAAAGGACAAGACATGATGACAACAACACAACATAAAAACAAAATGGGGCAATCGATGATCGTAAACAATCACTGTCGTTACAAAAATATGTAATAAAGTTACAATAGTGTTCTTTGACCTTTAGTCTTTTTGGTAGTTATTAAAATATCTAAAACATCTTTTAAAGATATTTCGTTTTAAGTTAGTGTTGAAATGTGCTATTTAAATCTCATTGCATATGTGCTCTGAGACACTTCCAATAAGGCACTCTGGACTAAATAAATATCTAATGTGTTAAGTCCAACATGTCTCCAGATCATTTCGTCATTGGCCCATGAGGTTTTTCTGATGTGTTGCGGAGGTTGCTCTGAAATTTGATGTTCAAAGTTTCCTCTCCTTGGTTTCTGTGCTTGAGGACACCACTTTTCCATCCACCAGCGTCTGCGTGACCGTCATCACTTTCACCTTCTTCTGCTCCTCAAGAGCATCCTGGAGCCTACAAGCGAAAAAATCACTCGTTACCAACCACACAAAACAAATACTATGTCTACACAAAGGTGAACTGCTATGAAAAATCTCAAATGCTTCACAAGAAAACTTACTTGAAGTCTCCGCCGTCCAGAAGCCTCCTGTAGGTGGCAATTTCTGCCTCCAGCTTCATCTTGATGTTCAGCAGAAACTCGTACTCCTGTGTCTGTTGCTGGATGTTGTTGCGCAGTTGTGTCAGCTCAGCCTCCAGCTGCTGGACAGCAGCATTGAGACTCTCGATCTCCATGTTGTAGCGCATTTCTGTGTCCCGCAGAGTGGCCTCCAGTGATCCTTTCTGGAAATTTAAACCAAGAGAACCCAAATATTTGAGCTGAGAAGAAGTCTTGAGACAAGACACCAATTTAATAAAAGGATTGGAAAGACCAGATGTGGTCCAAAAAAACAAACTCACCAGGTTCTTCTGTGAGTCCAACTCGATCTCCAGCGTCTGAATCTGTCTGCGAAGATCATTGACTTCTGTACGTGCACCTTGGAGGGCCTCTGTGTTCTGCGAGACTTGTACCTGAACCTCTGAGATCTGGAAAGAGCAAAAAATTTCACATTAGCTCCAAAACGCTGATATACAAGACTTGACAAGAAAATGACTGATATGATGTCTTTTGAAATATACCTGAGATTCGTGCCAGGCCTTCAGCTCCTCCTGGTTCTTCAGAGCCATCTTCTCGTACTTGGCTCTTATCTCCTCCATGATCAGGGACAGATCCTGTCCCTTAGGAGCATCAACATCCACCTGCACTCCTGACTGGGAGATCTGGTTATGAAGCTCCATTACCTCCTGTTGGGTGGAGAGACCATAAAACAAACTTAAATCAGCGCCCAGAATGAGGTGGACAAATGTTTCCATATGTCCAAACATGCCAGATGTGTACTTACATTGTCATGGTTCTTCTTAAGGAAGATGAGCTCTTCCTTGAGGGCCTCAATCTCACTTTCAAGGTTCATGCGGTTCAGGTTGGTGTCATCAATGACCTTTCTCAGGCCGGCAATGTCAGCCTCCACACCTTGGCGGATGGACAGCTCAGATTCATACCTGCAGGCACAACAAAGGTCAATGGGTCGCTCTTTTAGGAAACTAGGAGATTAGGTCAAAATGTTAGATTTCACAGTTTTGTAACTCACTTGACTCTGAAGTCATCAGCTGCCAGGCGGGCGTTATCAATCTGGAGCACTAGACGGGCGTTGTTGGAGGTGGCATCAAAGATCTACAACCAAAACAGAAATCACATGATTAGGATATTGCCATTGAACAATACAAGGTGCAATTGCACTCTTAAAAATAAAGATGCTTCACGATGCCATAGAATAACCTTTCTTGTCTAAATGGTACCATAAAGAAGATTATAAAAGGTAAGAAAGAGATGGTTCTTTAAAGAACCTTTGACTGAATGGTTCTTTGTGGAACCAAAAATGGTTCTTCTATGGCATTGCTTGAAGAACCTTTAAAGCACCTTTATTTTTAAGAGTGTATGACGCATGAAACCTTACCTAACTTCAGCTGTTTTAGTTTTATTGTGATCAATGTGTAAATGACATGGTCAGTGCCATCTTCTGCTCTAATGTCTTAGTTTGCTTAGATAAGAGCTACTAAAGAACAAAGTTCATTTCATGAATTCAAAGTTCGTTAGATAATCATTAACCAACAGCCATGTTGGAAAAGCAGTTGGTCTCTGTTTGACGGTTGTACATTGGATTGTATAGCGGGAAGAACAGGGGTTGAGCTGGATTTCCTGTTTTTTGTTTTTATCCTAATGTGCTTTGTGTTGAAAATACTTTCCATAATTGCAAACCATCATATCCTGGCATAATGGAAAAGGGTGGAGACGTGTAATAATTGAACACTAGTTACCTCAATATTTTCCATATGCTATGGGTGTTGGCTATGTATTTGTACTAACAATAGTCCTATTTATGATGTTTTAAATGAAATAAGTTACATTGTATACTTCACTGAGCTTGAAGCTAATCCCATTTACTTTTGTGACTGAAAGAAACTCTGATGAATAGGATTTTAATTCTTTTAATTCAGTCTACCGGTCACTTTACTGCAAGGAATGAATGAAAAATGTATCATTCTGATAACACTATCTGGTTATCAGTGACATATTAGCTTTAAAGTTCAACTTCAAGATACGGCTGGTGTGAAACTGACTAATTAGTCATTTATCATTAACAGTATCTTCTTTATGAACTTCATTTCAAGAATATGTGGACTAGGACTACATACAATTAAGTAGCTATGAATGAAACAAGCTTTGCCTTAGTCTCACAGCTGGCCTCATTTTGCACTGTCTGAACTCTGTCGAGTTTTCCATTTCCCTTCTCTTATGACACAGACAGACGCTAAAACATCACAGATCCCAGAGTTTCCACCCGCAGGGAATAACCAAGCATCTGGATATGTAACAGGTCAAGAATAAACACAGGATGGAAATGCTTATTCACCGGAACACCGGCAGTAAGCAGAAGTTACGACTGCCGTCCCACAGAGACTGAGCCTCCCTCCCCCACTTTTGGGTTTCACCCGTGGTTTATTTTTTGGTTCTCTGCCTATCAGCGTTGGCCATCAGTAAACTCTCATTCAGCTCTTCTAAGCTTTAAATGACAAAGAAATGCCTCTGTTTTGTTAGTTTCTGTCTTGGAACCCAATAAATGTCCAGTAGACTGTTAATAAACACAAAGCAGTGCAATTAGACTGTCTCATTAAGTTCTTTATAGACGCCATACATTTTCAAACTCACCTTCTTGCGCAGATCATCAACGATGGGCTGGAAGCGGCTGTAGTCGTGTACATCAGGGCCTCTATTCTCCAGGGCCTCACGGATCTTCAGCTCCAGCTTGCTGTTGGCCTGCTCCAGGGTCCTCACTTTCTCCAGATAGGAGGCCAGACGGTCATTCAGGTTCTGCATGGCCATCTTCTCATTGCCCATGATCTCACCTGTGGATCCGGAGGCACTCACTTGGATGGAGCTGGACATTGAGGGAAGTCCCATGCCACTGCGGACACCTGAGTAGGAAGCAGAGGAGATTCGGGTTCCCTGACCTCCAGCGCCACCGTAGATGCTCGCGGCCCGGTAAGTCGGCACGTTGGTGGTACGCTTGATGGACATCTGGGACATCTGGGACACCGGCACCTGGGAGGTGGATGAACGCACACTGTAGCTTGTTCTCAAACTCATGGTTGCTGGATTGAATGAGCTGATGAGTGAATGAAGTTCTGGAGAGAGGTAGAGCTCAACAACACAGCCAGAAGAGTGCACAGGGCATGAGGGACACTCTCAGGCTTTATGAACCACTGCTCCTATAAGTCCCGCCCCCCAAGCCCCTCCCTCCAGCCAATCACATTCCTCATTGTCTAGAGTGTGGTTCTGTGGGTTCTGTGACTGGATTCCTTTAAGAAGTTTGTTATTACAACTGGCTCCTTTTTTCCTCTCTCAAATTAGAGTGAAATGTTCTTTACATATGGAGGGATTTTTTATTTAAAAGAACTTTTGATTCCATTATTAACAAAATATTATGTAAAATGAACTTTATACATCAGCACAAACAATACTTTAAAGCTTTTATGAATTTAGGTTAATGTTCATTTGTAAATGTACTACATTTTTACTTTAAGTTGTGTAAACCAAATATTACTTAATGTATTCATGATGAACAATAGTTCATTTTTCTATATTAACATATTAACATTCACCTAGATTAATAAATGCTATAAAAATTTGCTCATTGTTAGATTGATACCCTAGTAAAAAAATACTAAAATGTATTTAAAATATATTTAATTCATGCTAAGTATACTACAAATATATTAACATGTTATGTACTTAATAAAAATACCCCAATTGTACTTTTAGTGTACTAAACTGGTATATTTAAAGTCTGCTAAACTGGAATTTTGTACTTAATGCACTTTAATTGTGCAGAAGTAGTGCTAAAGTCCAACTATTGCAAGTATACTTTAGGTACACTTTAAATATTTTGTATTTAAAGACCAATATTATTTAAAGATCATACGATCCTCATCAATAGTGACATTAAAAGACATTTTAGGCTTAATATTAAGAAATTTGAATTGTGCACAAGTAGTACTCAAAATAAAGTTTAATTACAGTTTTTAGTAAGTCTCAGTAAATATGTCAATAGACTTGAACTATAGTTAGTATAAAATGAATGCATTTTAAATCTTTTCACACAACTGCTGTCTTTCTGTAATTTAAGAAAAATACAACGTAGTATGAAATTTACAAGCATTATTGAGTAACTCTAACAGAGAATCCAAACTTGTTAGACACTCGTATTGAGAAATCATTATATTTTGCAATTTGTCGACTCATTTTTATTATTATTATTTTTTTTTTGAGGCACATACTATAAATGAAGAAAGCTTTTCATGTTGCAGCAGGCAATTCTTCTTATCTTTCTCATCTCTCTTAACCATTGCACTGGAAAAGCTGCCAAAAAAATTGAGATAAAACAAGTTTAGCCATCACGATTTTCTAGTTGTGATATCCGATCACCGAAAGGATTTTCCTGACTGCCACGCCTGTAAAAGGATGTGTGAACAAAGGAACAATTAGTCTGGCTCCTGAGTACACACACATGTACAGACAAAGAAATGAGCTAATCACTGAAACCTATCTGGACCCCCTTGTAGTTTTAAAACCATTCACATTTTGGATTAGACCCATACCTGTTTGAAATAAGTTTCACAAAGATGAGTTTCAGAGGGAAAGCTGATATCGTGCCCACATTCCCGAAGGATTTACTTTAGGTTTGTAGGTTGTGTTTTAGTTTATTTAGACAGCAACTGCCAACTCAAAAGATTTAAACTAGTATAGAAGCTTTTATGTGTGTTTTTGAACACAGGACAATTTTGTTTATTTTCCCATAAATTCATACTGTGGAAACTTTAGGATCTCATAAACAGTTCTAAAACTCCCTCAAACGGTCCCAAAACTGTCCCAGGCGACTCTGAGTAAAGTAAAGCTAGTTTGTGAGGGTGCTTGGCTCTGTATGTGTTCTGTGGCGATCCTCCCTTATCCATTCTGTCGGAATGTGTTTGTTTGAGGCTGAATAGGCACAGGAGGAATGGTGTGAAAGAATGCAGATCAATGTTGTTGAGCCCAATTCACAATCGCAGGCTCTCAGTTTGCTATTGTCTATATACTGATACAGAAAATTAGTAGAAACCATAAACTTAATAATGAATGAAGTAGTACTATTTTATGAAGTTATTTAGTTTTTCTGAATAGCTACAATCAGCCTAGTCTTGTATGGTACTCTAATGTAATTATTTATCATTTTAATCATAATGTAGTGACTTCAATTTGTGACTTCTTTGAATATTTAGGTATTTTACAGTAAGTTCCCATTAGTTAATGATAATTCATGCATTAACTTACATTAACAATAAGTAATACATTTATTAAAGTGTTTATTCAACTTTATGTTAGTTTTAAAAACACAGCTGTTCATTTTGAGTTCATAATAGCTCTAGTCCTTAATAATATTAGCATATACAACTTTTGATTCCAAAAGTGTATTGTTAAATGTAAAAATTAACATTATGTAAGTATAATAAATGTGCATATTACGCTATTTCATAATATGTAACACTTCACAATAAGGTTCATTAGTTAACTATATTAGTAAACATGAACTAAGAATGAACAATACTTCTACAGGATTTATTAATCTTATTACTAATGCATTATTAAAATCATTGTGTTTGTTAACATTACTAGTTATGCACTAAACTAACATGAACAAACTATGAATGACTATATTTTTATTAACTAACATTAACAAATATTACTAAATAGTATAATAAATGTATCGTTAATTGTTTGTTCATGTTAGTTAACTAATGTTAACAAATGCCACCTTATTATAAAGTGTTACTCATAATCTTAACATCTGTGACCCTGGACCGCAAATCCAGTCATAAGGGTAAATTTTTGAAATTGAGATTTATACAAAATCTGAAGGCTGAATAATTAAGATAAATAAGCTTTTTCATTTATGTATGGTTTGTTAGGATAGGACAATATTTGGTCGAGATACAAATATTTGAAAATCTTGAATCTGAGGGTGCAAAAAAATCTAAATATTGAGAAAATCACCTTTATAGTTGTCTGAATGAAGTAGCAATGCATATTATTAATCAAAAATTTGGTTTTGATATGTTTAGACTAGAAAATGTACAAAATATATTCATGAAACATGATCTTTACTTAATATCCTAATGATTTTTGGCATAAAATAAAAACAAAAAACGATAATTTTGACCCATACAGTGTATTCTTAACTACTGCTGCAAATATCCCCGTGTTAAGACTGGTTTTGTGGTCCAGGGTCACATATAGAAACTTGCTGTAAAATGTTACCAGTATTTAATAACATACAACCATTAAATAAATTTAAATCATTTTATTATGTCATTGTTGCTCTCTTTCCTCTAAAGGGTGTGTGTGAAGGATCATTCAAAGCTTTTAATCATTTTTCCTAAACATAATGTAATCAGTGCTGTGGGTTGCCAGATCCCCCATACTCCACCCTTGTGGTGGATTGGGAGATTATTGCTGTAAAGTTATGATGGAGGCATGACAAAACAAGCGGGTGGTCCAGTCATAACTCATCTGGTACTTATTTAAGGTGTGTCCACACAAAAAAACATTTGTAAAAACAAACATGCATGCATTCTTTCCCGCCGTTCATAAATCTATGTTATAGGATTTTGAAAGCTTTCATAATTCTTAAAAAAAATACTGTGTGCAATGTGAAGAATCAGTGATCTATTTGTGCAGTAGCTTACAACGCTCATGGGAATCATAAGGAAATAAAGTTGCTGGCCACATTGCATAATCTAATATGGGCGGGGAGGAGGAAGGGGAGGGGTCACCTGAGCTCTAATAAAACTGAGTCATTTTACTATCAGGTGAAAGCATGCATGCCATATATGGGCACAGCTGAGATGTGCTCATGACACTGTGTGTTGGTACATCCGTTGACATAGCACCCAGGGGTAAATAATGGGATTACTATTCATTTACATATCTTGACAAAGCAAACTTTAAAAATTTTAATAAAAACTGATGCTGATTAAGTCTGTTAGTTATGTGCCGCATTGTATGTCATACTAAATATAGTTGATAAAAGTGCCTTTGTGCAGGCACTTCTGGCCTATTTATTGATTTTATTGGTTGACTTTGATGCTGTCAGATATAGTCTGTTGAGTTATCATCGTCTGAATGATCTTGACTGGAGTTTGTTTGAATGAACTGTCTTTCATTCATAATGGTGTCTTAAATGAAAGAACGTCTAGGTTACGTAGGTAACCCTCGTTCCCTGAAGGAGGGAACGGAGACGTTACATTGGGATCTCGCTTGAGAGACCGATCATCTCTGAGCCTTATAAAAATGGCCAATTGAAAATTGGCGAGTGGACGTGCGCGCCGGCCACGCCCCCGTACATACGGGTATATAAGATGGCGGCGCGCACCACTCAGTCAGGCTTTTGCTGAAGAGCCGGGAGAGCCCGGCGTCAGCGCAACGGCAGGTCGTGGCAGGGGAATGTAACGTCTCCGTTCCCTCCTTCAGGGAACGAGGGTTACCTACGTAACCTAGACGTTCCCCTTTCTGTCGAATCACTTCGACGTTACATTGGGAACTTGGACCCATGGAAAGGGCCACGAACCTGGCGCCGCGTTACGCCCTACGCCACGTGCAGACAGGTTTCTCGGACGTGTCCGCAGGCGGGTACGAGCATAACCTTCCCAACGTCCTGGGGGCCGAAGTAGGGGACCCCACAGGGATGCCAGATGTACTGAAGCAGGGTTGGGGGGGGCGGAGCACATGAGATATTTTACATGTGGAATGAGATAATCGGTGTACCCAGGAACTAGGGGTACACGAGGAAAACCACGGCCTTCTGGCTGACCGGGGAAAAATACTGAGATATTTTGCCACAACCTGCGGGGCGAAGGAGACCCAGCAGGAGCACAGTCAGTATCTACTCCGCACTAGGTTGACTGCGGGGCATGGAGGACCCAGGTTCGCTTCTCTAAGGGAACGGCTGGGAATTAGCGCACGGATCCCGAAGGAGTGGCGCAGCAAGCCGGCACCAGCCGGTCTCCCGTTTGCCTGATGTCTATGTTAAGACACGGGAGGACACGGCCTCTACACGGAGGTTATAGAACCTGGCGAAGGTATTAGGTGTCGCCCAACCCGCAGCTCTACAGAGCTTCAGTTAGAGAGGCGCCATGAGCCAACGCGTAGGATGAGGCAACACTCCTTGTGGAGTGGGCTTGCAGTCCTAAGGGGCATGGCTCTCCCTGATACAAATAAGATAGGGAGATGGCCTCGACCACCCAATGGGCCAACCTCTGTTTAGAGACAGCATTTCCTTTCTGCTGACCTCCAAAACAGACAAAGAGCTGCTGGCTGCGTCTAAAGGGCCGAGTGCGGTCCACGTATATACGTAGAGCACGAACTGGGCACAGTAGCGCAGAGGTTGGGTCTGCCTCCTCTAGGGTCAGAGCTTGCACCACCTGATCGCGGAAAGGCGTGGTGGGAACCTTGGGCACATAACCAGGCCGGGGTCTCAGGATAACATGAGGCCTGAACTCCAGGCACGCTTCGTGGGGCTTGAAGGTCCCCTACCCTCTTGATGGAGGCCAATGCCGTCAGGAGCGCTATCTTAAGTGACAGATATTTCAGCTCAACTGAGGCGAGGGGCTCAAATGGGGAGTCCCGCAGGCCACGAAGGGCGACGGAGAGGTCCCAAGAGGGTATGAGGTGCGGTCTGGGAGGGTTGAGCCTCCTGGCACCTCTGAGGAACCTCACGACCAGTGGGTGCTTACCTAGGGATGTTCCATCTACTGCATCGTGATGCGCCGTGATAGCTGCGACGTACACTTTGAGAGTCGAAGGGGACAGCCTGCGCTCCAACTTCTCCTGCAGGAAGGAAAGCACAACTGCAATCGTGCATCTCTGAGGGTCCTCTGCTCGAGAGGAACACCAGTCGACGAACAGACCCCACCTCAGCGCATAGGCCTGCCTTGTAGAGGGGGCCCTGGACTGAGTGATCGTGTTGATCACGGCCTGTGGGAGGCCAGCGAGGTCTGAGGCGTCCCGTCCAGGAGCCAGACATGCAGGTTCCAAAGATCGGGACGCGGGTGCCAAATTGTGCCCATCCCCTGAGACAGAAGGTCTTTCCTCAAGGGGATTTTCCAGGGAGGGGCTGCTGCGAGGGAAATAAGTTCTGGGAACCAGGTCCGGGTGGGCCAGTGTGGCGCAACCAGCAGAACCTGCTCCTCGTCCTCCCTGATCTTGCACAGGGTCTGTGCAAGGAGGCTCACTGGGGGAAAGGCGTACTTGAGCCCCGGAGGCCAGCTGTGTGCTAGTGCATCCCTGCCGAGGGGGGCCTCGGAGAGGGAATAGAACAACCGGCAGTGGGAGGATTCGGGGGAGGCAAACAGGTCTACCTGGGCCTCCCCAAAATGGCTCCAAATCAGCTGGACTGTCTCGGGGTGGAGTCGCCATTCTCCAGGGTGGGTGGACTGCCGTGAGAGCTGATCGGCTGCACGGTTGAGTTCCCCCGGAATATGAATGGCACGTAGTGATTTCAGCCACGTTTGACTCCAAAGGAGCAGATGGCGGGTGAGTTGAGACATGCGACGGGAGCGAAGACCACCCTGGCGGTTGATGTAAGCTACGGTCGCAGTGCTGTCGGTACGAACAAGCACGTGTTTCTGATGCAACACCGGACGGAAGCGGCGAAGGGCTAGAAACACTGCCAACAACTCGAGGCAGTTGATGTGCCACTGCAGAAGAGGTCCTGTCCAGGAGCCCGATGCTGCTTGCCCGTTGCATACAGCACCCCAACCCGTGGTGGAGGCATCCGTGTAGACCACGGTATGCCTGGACACTTGTCCCAGGGGCACCCCTGCCCGTAGGAAAGCAAGGTCGGACCACAGGTTGAATAGGCGGCGACACTGCGGGGAAACGCCAATCCGGAGTGTGCCACGGTGCCATGCCCAACTCGGAACTCGATCGTGTAACCAGCGCTAAAGCGGTCTCATATGAATCAAGCCCAGCGGCGTGACCGCGGCTGCAGCTGCCATATGCCCCAGGAGCCTCTGAAATGCTTTGAGAGGAACCGCTGTTTTGTGCCTGATTCTTTCCAGACACTTCAGCACTGATGACGCACACTGGGCCACGAGTCTCGCTTCATGGATCTCAGCGGGGGACGGAGCTGGTGCTGGTTTAGGGGCCGCGGGGGGACGCCCTCGGCGACGGGCAGGCGGAGGCGGGGGCCCAGGCGGCAGAAAGGAAGTCCTTGCTTCGCGGCGGGGCAAGATGTGTTTTATGGCCTCCATCTGCTTCTGGACCGCGGAGAACTGCTGGGCGAAGTCCTCCACGGTGTCGTCGAATAGGCCACCCTGGGAGACAGGAGAGTCGAGAAAGCGTGCTTTGTGGGCCTCTGCCATCTGAGCCAGGGTCAGCCATAGGTGCCGTTCCTGGACCACACAGGTGGACATCACCTGACCTTCGTGGCCCGGAGGGCGAAGTCGGTGGCGGTGCGGAGTTCCTCGAATGTCCCTTGGTCGGGACCACTCTCATGCAGGTGTTTGAGAGCCTGCGCCTGGTACACCTGGAGTGTCGCCATGGCATGCAGGGCGGTGGCAGCCTGCCCGGCAGCGTGGAAAGCCCGCTCCGTAAGGCCGGAGGAGGCCCTACAGGCTCGGGAAGGGAGACACGGACGACCCCGCCAGGTGGCAGCGCCGCGTGGGCAAAGATGTACTGCCACGGCGGGCTCAACCTGAGGGATCGCCACGTACCCCTTGGCTGCCCTGCCATCGAGAGTGGCGAGGGGAGAGGAGCTGGAGCGTGCTCTAAACGAATACGGAGCGCGCCACGATTTCGACAGCTCCTCATGCACCTCCGGAAAGAAAGGGACCGGGGGAGAGCACGGCGGTGCCGCCGGTGCCCTCCCCAGGAACCAGTCATCCAGCCTAGAGGGATCGGCCGGAGGCTCACTAGGAACCTCCAAGCCTATCCCCCTGGCCGCCCAGAGGAGCATAGCCGACAGTTCGGCGTCCGCCTCCGAAGGGACAGCGACCGCGGAGGGGCGCTGCACCAAAGGGGCGGAGGCCTCACCATCTGACTCTCCCTCTGATGCAGTGATAGACATCTCGTCCTCCGCTGGAGCCCCGAAGGAGACGCTCAGCCCGGCGGGCGGGGAAGCATACTGCTGCGGGAGCTCGACGGGGCCACGCTGAGATAGAGAAGACCGCAGGGCTTTTCGGGCCGGCGGAACGTTCTCTACTGTGACCTGGATGTCCCCCTCGGGCCTCCCTGTGGTGGCCGAAAAGCATTGACGGCTTAACGACCGGCCGCGGGAGGAAAGCGGGGGGAGCCGGCTCGCGAACGAGCGGCGGGACTTCAGCGTGGCCATGGACATGCACTCACAATGCGGGCATGATCCATCCGTGAACGCTGCCTGAGCGTGCTCAAAGCCCAGGCACGTGAGGCAGCGTTCATGTCCGTCCGCAGGAGTGAGGAAACTACCACACCCAGAAACGCACGGCCGAAGAGCCATTCTGAAAAGAACGTCTGATCGCCCGCGAGAAATTGCTCTTTTGTGACCCCGGATTGCCCAGGGAGGAACCGCGGGGCAGTGTGCACTCGGCGGGGCTGCTCGCTGGATGCAAAAGGCTTTTTGATGCCGTTAACACGGCTGCCCGCGGGGACCACGCCGGCGGCCGCCAATAAGCTCTTTTTGTGAAATTCACTCTCTTAGATTTGGCAGCACACCGGCGGGAGGGAGCATGAACTCCGAAGAACTCTGGAACTCTTTTTATTTCTTCTTTCTGTAGCGTAGAAGAGGCTCGAGACATCAGCTCTGAAGCAAAAAGTCTGACTGAGTGGTGCATCTTATATACCCGTATGTACGGGGGCGTGGCCGGCGCGCACGTCCACTCGCCAATTTTCAATTGGCCTTTTTTATAAGGCTCAGAGATGATCGGTCTCTCAAGCGAGATCCCATTGTAACGTCGAAGTGATTCGACTGAAAGGGGAACTTGTTTTTCCAATCCTATCAATCACAACACAAAGGATAGATAGGAACTGACTGCTTCTCCCAATCCCTTGACAGCTCATTCAGAATTACAAAACCAACACAACTTTTATTTGTTGTACACTACTGTCAAAATAAATAAATAAAATAAATAAATAAATAAAAAAATTGGGGGAAAAAAATGTAAAATGTAAAAAAAATTGGAGAAAAGTAAAAAAAAAAACAATTGGGAAAAACTAAAAAAAAAAAAAAAAGATGCATTGAAGTGATCAAATGTATGACAGTGTTTTAGTGGAGAATAAAGTCAAAATGTTTTGAGAATAAAGTCAAAATTTCAAGAATAAAGTTGACATTTCAAGAATAAAATTGAGAATAAAGTTGAAATTATAAGAATAAAGTCAAAATGTTTTGAGAATAAAGTCGAAATTATGAGAATAAAGTTGAAATGTTTTGAGAATAAAGTTGTAAATGCTTTGTGAATAAAGTCAACATTTCAAGAAAAAGTGTAAATGTTTTGAGAATAAAGTTGAAATTATGAGAATAAAGTCAAAATTTCACAAATAAAGTTGACATTTCAAGAATAAAATTGAAATACTTTGAGAATAAAGTTGAAATTATAAGAATAAAGTTGAAATTTTAAGAATAAAGTTGAAATATTTTGAGAATAAAGTTGAAATTATGAGAATTAAGTCAAAATGTTTTGAGAATAAAGTCGAAATTTCAATAATAAAGTCGAAATTATGAGAATAAAGTCGTAAATGTTTTGTGAATAAAGTCAAAATTACGAGAATAAAGTTTAAATTTCAAGAATGAAGTTGAAATATTTTGAGAATAAAATTGAAATTATGAGAATAAATTCAAAATGTGTTGAGAATAAAGTCGAAATTTCAAGAATAAAGTTGAAATGTTTCAAGAATAAAGTCAAAATTATGAGAATAAAGTCGTAAATGTTCTGCGAATAAAGTTGAAATTTCGAGAATAAAGTTGAAATTTCGAGAATACAGTTCAAATTTCAAGAATAAAGTTGAAATATTTTGAGAATAAAGTTGAAATTATGAGAATAAAATCAAAATGTTTTTTGAATAAAGTTTAAATTACGTGAATAAAGTTGTAAATTTTTTTTGAATAAAGTTGAAATTATGAGAATAAAGTCGTAAAAGGTTTTGTGAATAAAGTCGAAATTTCAAGAATAAAGTTGAAATACTTTGAGAATAAAGTTGAAATTATGAGAATAAAGTCAAAATGTTTAGAAAATAAAGTCGAAATTTCAACAATAAAGTGGAAATTACCAGAATTAAATCATAGCAATTAAAGTTATAATATTTTTAGAGTATAGCAAGGTCAGGCTAGAATAAATATTATAACTTGAATCTCATAATTGCTACAAATTAATTCACATAATTTTGACTTTATTCTCTAAATGTTTTGACTTTATTCTCAAAACACTTAGACTTTATTCTCGTAATTTTGACTTTATTTTTTGAAAGATTTAGGCTTTATTCTCATAATTTTGACTTTATTCTTAAAATATTTTGACTTTACTCTCAAAATTTCAACTTTATTCTCAAATACTGCGCCTTTAAACTCATTCTTCTGAACTCTTTATTAATCAAAGATTTATCAAAGATGTATCAAAAATGTATCACAGTTTCCACAAAAATATTAAGCAGCACAACTACTTTCATCATTGATAATAATAAGAAATGTTTCTTGAGCAGCAAATCAGCATATTAGAATGATTTCTGAAAGATCATGTGACACTGAAGACTGGAGTAATGAAGCTGAAAATTCAGCTTTGTCATCACAGGAATAAATTACATTTCAGAAAGCATTTGCTCCAGAAGTTTGTCACCAAGATTAGTTGCCTAAATAAAGTTTATAACATTTCTGAGATGTTTTCTCAGCTCCCAACTCCAAAATTATGTGAATGACCTTGCAGTGATTAGATTAAAGAAAGCTGGTTGTTTTCCAGACCAAAGGAGTTGCATGTTCAGCACATCGTGTTTGGTTTGATGACTTCATGGTGGAGGTTTAGACTAGGTTCATAAGTCATATGATGGTCAGAGACGGCATCTGCATGTGAAATACCCTGGGCTCAGTGCCGGCTTTCATGCATTTCTAATGCCAGCAGTGCTTTAAAAAACCTCCAGCCATAGTCATAACCATTTATGAGCAATATGTGCTATAATCCAGGCTGGTTGTTTGAAAAAACAGGATCATTTGAACTAAAATCAGATATATTTTTTCCTATCTAGACAGATGATTTGCGCAGTTCCCTGCACACAGAGGGTGTGGCGCTAACCAAATGTTTTTTCCAGTACCTTATCAGCATTCAAAAAAATGTTTGCCTGTAACATTGACATAGTCACGAAGTGTCACACAGTGAGTCAGACTGAATCCGGTAGGTGTGGAACCTTTTTTTGAAACAATTTGTCTGCCTGTCAATCTAAATATTTGTATTTTATTTTATTTCACAACTTTCCTCTTTGATTCTAATGGTGGTAACTGGTAGGTACCATTATGGTTTGTTCTGCAAATATTTTGAAGCATGAAATCTTTCCTTGTGTCGAAATACAAATGCCACAAAGTACAGTACGACATGCTGTTTGGCGTCACTAGAGCTGGACACCTGATCTGGTTTTATTTCGTACACATTCAGGCGTGGACAAAAACCACAAGATTGAGGCGCGCTGAATGTTCCAGATGTGACGCCACCTGATAAAACACATGGCAAGTGTCTGAAACATTCCTCAGATCTGAGACAGAACAGCAAAACAGACAGCAGCCAGTCAGAGATGGGGGACGCTGACAGATAAAAAGAAGGGGAGGTGGTGGGAAAGGTGAAGTAAGAAATGTCTGATAGTGTGACTAAGATGCACAGCACATTCCTCCAACTCTTTGTTCTGCTTCTCAGTAGGATCAAATGCGGGAGGAGGAGTGAGGGGAAATGCTTTGTGTGTGGCTCAATCATCTGGTGTCTCATATAAAAAAAATTTGCACTTTGAAAACGTTAGATAACGTGCAGAAATGCATGCACATCCCCATTTGAACACATACAAATCTACTGATGATCTGTTTGTATGTTTAAATAATTTAGTTCTGTGTATGTATATTTTATGCCAAAAATCATTAGGAAATTAAATAAAGATCATGTTCCATTAAGATAATTTGTAAATTTCCTAGCGTAAATATGTCAAAACTGAATTTTTGAGTAGTAATATGCATTGCACAACTTTAAATGCGATTTTCTCAGCATTTTGATTTTTTTTGCACCCACAGATTTCAGATTTTCAAATACACTCTTAAAAATAAAGGTTCTTTACGATGCCATAGAAGAACCTTTTTTGTCTAAATGGTTCCATAAAGAACCTTAAACATCTGAAGAACCTTTCTGTTTCACAAAAAAGGTTCTTTGTGGCAAAAGAAGGTTCTTCAGATTATAAAAAGGTAAGAAAGAGATGGTTCTTTAAAGAACCTTTGACTGAATGCTTCTTTGTGGAACCAAAAATGGTTCTTCTATGGCATCGCTTGAAGAACCTTTTAAAGCACCTTTATTTTTAAGAGTGTACACTGTAAAACGTTTTCACCAGTTTCAACTTAAAAACTTAAGTTTAGCAGCTGCCTTAAGATTTTAAGTTAAATCAACTTAAGCCATTTAAATTTACAAGTTATATCAACTCATTTTTATT
This sequence comes from Garra rufa, assembly GCF_049309525.1. NCBI lineage: Eukaryota > Metazoa > Chordata > Actinopteri > Cypriniformes > Cyprinidae > Garra > Garra rufa. The sequence continues at coordinate 5,386,262 of NC_133378.1, read as the reverse complement.
GTAATATGTTAAAATGACTTGTAGTTTTAAGCTGCTTTAACTTAAAAACTTAAGGCAGCTGCTGAACTTAGGTTTTTAAGTTGAATCTGGTGAAAACTTTTTACAGTGTAGTTGTATCTCAGCCAAATATTGTCATATCCTAACAAACCATCAGTGGAAAGCTTATTTATTCAGCTTATTCATTCATGATGTATAAATCTCAATTTCAAAAAATTGACTCTTATGACTGGTTTTGTGGTCCAGGGTCACATATAACTTAAAACCCATGAGGCATAGTTTCATAACTTTACAATGTTGCAATGACTATCTTCAGGTAATTCAACTGTCATAGTTTAATGAGTGGGTAGATGAAGTGACGCGAGGTTAGCTGCATTGAAAACAGATGAGCACACATATCCTGCATATAGCTCCAAATGTGGGCAACGTTTGCAGGGTTTTGTCCACAAAATGATAAGAGCACACATTGTTTTATTATTTCACACACAGTATTTTAACTTCTTCTGTCATCGATTATGCAACGCATATAGCGCCGGATTTTCTGGAACACAAAACAGGAATTCCTTAAGCTTATTGCTTTTACTGTGGTGAAATTTCAAACCTGATCTCATGACGAAAACATACCTGTGGGAACTTTTTCACAAGATGCGAAATACATACCAACTTGTACGTTTTGTGACATAGTTGACGTGAAATATTCATTGAGAGGCGCTAAAAGAGTGTTTGTTTTTTTCCTTGAAACAGATGAACGTAAATATGGTACATTTTATGTGATGTTGGTTTTGAGCAAGCGTGTTACATCTAGAAAGTGAAACATCTGAAGCTGTGTATGAAAACGATTACAAGTGGTCATTGTTTTTTCCGCCTCTAGTGTTCATTTCTGTTGGAATCTGCAGTGATATGTATTTATTGGTTATGTATGTTGTGTCTTGTGAAAAATTCCCACAGGTACATTTTCCTCATGAGATCAGGTAGGGAATTTCATAAACAAAAGAGGTGTGTTGTCATTTGTCAATAGTGTAGATGTATGAAATACAAATCATACTTAAGTCACTGAACCAACTCAAATACATTGTGAAATCTGAAATCTGCATGAAGAAATCTTTCGCCCTTTTCCAGACTTGGATTCCTAATAAAATGACCGGATTTTGCACTGAAAATTTGTATTTCTTGAGTAACAGGCAACATGACTCACACAGAATGTGTTTTTGCATTTAAAAATGTGAAATGCAGGGCAGTGTTGAAACAAAGAAAAGGTTTAGAGATGAGTTTTTAAGCACTAAACTTTTTAAGCACAGAAAAACAATGAATGAGAACTATAATAGTAACTTTAACTATAAAATTTAATAGCGAGAATATCAAAGTCCACAGCACAGCTATAACAATAGTGTTATAGAGAAACAATATTGTGGAAATCACTTTCAGAATGTTTTGTTTTTTCATCCAGTTGATAAACAATATAAAATACAACAGCCAATCCGAATCCGTCTAGTTTTAAAGACATCCAGCATTACAAGTGGCAACAATAAAGCTGTTGCTATGTCTTTTCTATGGCTGTGCAAGTGTTTGTTGATATACAGTTGTTAGGGTGTTCTACATCATTGTTTACTAGCTGAAGTCCAAAGATAACAAGTCTTTTATATTCCAGTTCATAGATATGCTTCAGATTTCCCCTTGAGTGTAAGTCTGTAGGGGATTTTTTTTTTTTTTACAAGTTTTGGTATCACTCACCAGGTGGAAATCATATATCCAATGGCTTAGAAAAGTCACAGCACACATGAAGTCCCCAATGCTATCCAAGATGCTCATGTCATTCTGTCTTCAGCTGAAAAGAAATTAAGGTTTTTAAAGAAAACTTTCTAAGATTCTCCATATAGTGGACTTTAATGGGGATCAACGGGTTGAAGGTCCAAATTGCAGTTTCAATGCAGCTTCAAAGGGCTCTACACAATCCCAGCCGAGGAATAAGGGTCTTATCTAGCGAAACGATCAGTCATTTTCTACAAAAACGTGGCTGAATGCAGCTAAAGTAAACATTACGGCTCGTCATCCCACGGCAGAGAGGGGCGGGGCGAGCAGAGCTCATTAGCATTTGAAGGAACATGCAACAGAATAGCTTGCTCTAAAAAGGGCTGATTTTGACAAGGTAAAAAGAGTGTTTTTTACACTACCATTGAGAAATTTTAACCAAAGTGTGTTATAGACTTCTCTTTAAGACCTTAAAGAATCATATCAACTTGTAGAAAATGGGCATCCGATGATCCCTTTAATAGCGAGAATAGCAAAGTCCACAGCACAGTTGTATAACGTCACAGAGAAACAATATTGTTGAAATCACTTTCAGAATGTTTTGTTTTTAATCCAGTTGATAAACAATTTAAAACACAACAGCCAATCCGAAACCATACGGTTTTAAAGACATCCAGCATTACAAGTGGCAGACGAAGTTCATGGGTCAAAATAAAGATGTTGCTATGCCTTTTCTACAGCTGTGCAAGTGTTTGTTGATATACAGTTAGGGTGTTCTAGGTGGTTGTTTACTGGCTACAGTCTTTCAAGTCTACAAGTCTTTCATATTCCATTCCATAGATATGCCACCAGGTGGAAATCATATATCCAATGGCTTAGAAAAGTCACAGCACACATGAAGTTCCCCATGTCATCCAAGATATTTATGTCGTTCTTTCTTCAGTTGAAAAGAAATTAAGGTTTTTGAGGAAAACATTTCAAGATTTTTCTCCATGGACTTCAATGGGAATCAAGGGTTGAAGGTCCAGTTTCAATGCCGCTTCAAAGGGCTCTATACAAACCCAGCCGAGGAATAAGGGTTTTATTTAGCGAAACGAACTGTCATTTTCTAAAAAAAAAAAAAATCTAATTTATATTGTTTTTAACTACAAATTCTCATCTTGCACTAGCTCTGCAATATTCGCTTTGTTAACACGTAACACGGGTTGGCGTGACCTTTCCAACTTGACAACAAAATGCTTGAAGCTGAGCTAGTCTGAGACAAGCATTTGAGGTTAAAAAATATATCAATTTGTATTTTTTTAGAAAATGACTGATCATTTCACTTTCACTGGATAAGACTCTTATTCCTTAGCTGGGATCAAGAGTCCTTTGAAGCTGCACTGAAACTGCAATTTGAACCTTCAACCCGCTGATCCCCATTTAAGTCCACTATACTGTATTGCGAAAAATCCTGGAATGTTTTCCTCAAAAACCTACATTTCTTTTCGACTGAAGAAAGAAAGACATGAACATCTTGGATGACATGGGGATAAGTAAAATTATCAAGACATTTGAATTCTGAAGTGAACTAATCCTTTAAGAAGCACTAATGTCTGCTTGCAGCACTTTACATGCAGAGGTTCAATAGAGCAATTTGTTCAAAGCGCAAATTCAGGCATGGAAAATCACACAGCAATTAGTGTAAAGAATTCCCCCTCTTACGTAAAACAAGCTCCAAGAATACATTCCCAAGGCAGCAGGAAACAACTTTCCCCTTCATACAGCTTCTTTTTTTTTAACAGCGCCACCCCAGCAGCTCTTGGCGAGTTCTTGTGAATTTTACACACCACATTTCACAACGGTGTCGGCCCTACAGCTGAACGTCTTCTGGAACAGCAGCGCAGAGGCGCCTGCTCATTTAAAATGTCCAGCGTACTGAGACCGAACTTTTACAATAGGCCCGAACAGATGAGGGGAGGTGCGATACACTGGAAACACTCACTGAATGAAAAGAACCTCTGTGTGCTTCTCAAAAGGCCCACAGCAGCTCACTCACACTCAGTAGCTCTTAAATGAGGGAAGACGGGAAGACTATGTGTGTGTGGAGGAATGGAAAAGAGTGTTGATTTATGAGTGAAAGACCATTTTCAGCCTTTGTGTTGAATGATGAATTATAAGCACACTAGGAAGGACTTTTCGTGCAAGGCTGTGACATTTAGGCGAACAGTGGCATCTTCACCATGTCTGGATTCTTCCCGTTTTATAAGGTCATAAAAATCTTGTCAGATGATTCAGTGTTGCATTCATCTGGCTGAGACCCCACAGACTTATTAGCCAGCACTCTTGGAGAGACCACTGCATAATGATGTTTCACAGCAGCAGGGCACAGGGGACTCCAAAGAAACATGGCTGTGCCCTCCTTTCTCATTTTGCTGGAATGATTCATCGTTTGGTTGCAGACAGTGACAACAGACACACATTGTGCTGCTCTCACCACTTCTGAAATGTCCCTGCTACATTTAATGTAGCAAACAAGATTTTTACACCGCCACAATGCTACAATGTTTTGATTGGTTGCCAGGGTATTGGAGCATGGCTGCAAATGTGTTCTAATGGGTTTTTAGCACATTGCAATGCAGTTACTATGGTGTGGTTAACTAGCAAAAGAGCTACACTCAAGTGTCTACTTTTTCAACTTGATCTCGTAAGATGCGAAATACTTACCGCCATGTGCGTTTAGTGACATATGTGACCCTGGACCACAAAACCAGTCATAAGGTTAAATTTTACAAAACTGAGATATATACATCATATGAAAGCTCAATAAATAAGTTTTCTATTGATGTATGGTTTGTTGGGATAGGACAATATTTGGCCGAGATACATCTATTTGAAAATTTGAAATCTAAGGGTGCAAAAAATCAAAATACTGAGAAAATCACCTTTAAAGTTGTCCAAATTAAGTTCTTAGCAATGCATATTACTAATCAAAAATTACATTTTGATAGGTTTACAGTAGGAATTTTACAAAAAATCTTCATGGAACATGATCTTTACTTAATTTCCTAATGATTTTTGACATAAAAGAAAAATCAATAATTTTGACCCATACAATGTATTTTTGGCTATTGCTACAAATATACCCCAGCGACTTAAGACTGGTTTTGTGGTCCAGGGTCACATATTCGCTGTGAAATGTCCACTGAGTGGAGCTAAAAGTGTGTTGTTTTTTCTCTGGAACAGATGAACGTACAGATGGTACGTTTTATGTGACGTTGGTTTTGTAATAATAATAATTGAAATAACATACACTCTTAAAAATAAAGGTGCTTCACAATGCCATAGAAGACCTTTTTTTGTTTAAATGGTTCCATAAAGAACCTTTAACATTTGAAGCCCCTTTTGTTTCACAGAAGGTTCTTTGTGGCAAAGAAGGTTCTTCAGATTATAAAAAGGTAAGAAAGAGATGGTTCTTTAAAGAACCTTTAACTGAAAAATGGTTCTTCTATGGCTGTGAAGAAGCTTTTAAAGCACCTTTATTTTTAAGAGTGTATTACTGCACTGTACCTAAACCTACCTGATAGTATGAACAAATGCGAATGTGATGTAAAAACGCAATCGCAAGCATGCTGTTTTAGCTTGTTTTTTGATCTCTCATCTTTCAGCTCTTTAATCTTGAGTTATGTTTTTTACAGGATTCGTACCCAAGGATTTTACACCCTAGGTCCAATTCTGTGCCGCCTGAGCTACCAAGCAAGCTTGTTATGTCTGGAAAGTGAAACATATGAAGCTGTAATCATAACTGTGTACAAAAACGATTACAAGTGCTGCTGTTTTACCACCTATAGTGTTCATTTCTGTTGGAAACTGCAGTGATATGCACTTATTGGTACATATTTTGCGTCTTGCGAAAAAGTTCCAACAGGTATGTTTTCGTCATGAGATCAGGTAGCACTTTTTTCCTAGATACGGCTTATGTTGCTTACTTGTTATTCGTAAAGTTTCTTTTTTTTTTCCACATCAGGTGAAAATCATGAATTGCATATAAAAATATTAAAGTTGCATAAAGTTGCATTATTCAGTTCTGTAGCACAAACATTGCAGGGGTATGTATAGTTTTATTATTATATTAACTTAATTATATTATAATTATGAAAATCAAAATATTAATATTCTAATCATTCATAATAAATATTATAATAAATCAAGATCTGTTAAATATGGGGAAAATCTAATAATAAAAATGTACAAATTATATACTATTATAGTATTTATTAATAGTTTAAATTTTCTAATTTTGTTATATGCTGTTGTTGATTTTGTTAGTTTTTTTTTTTTAATATTTCTGCTTTTGAAATAAAATTTTATTACTTCAGTTTAAACCTATTTTATTAAAGATTGTTCCCAAGCCAACATTTTTTTTTTCCAGCTTATTTCAATTAACAAAAACGATTTGGTAAGACTTTAAATTAAGGTTTCATTCATTAACATTAGTTAACTATATGTGACCTTGGACCACAAAACCAGTCTTAAGTCGCTGGGGTATATTTGTAGCAATAGCCAAAAATACATTGTATGGGTCAAAATTATTGATTTTTCTTTTATGCCAAAAATCATTAGGAAATTAAGTAAAGATCATGTTCCATGAAGATTTTTTGTAAAATTCCTACTATAAATATATCAAAATGTAATTTTTGATTAGTAATATGCATTGTTAAGAACTTAATTTGGACAACTTTAAAGGTGATTTTTTAAAGGTATTTTGATTTTTTTGCACCCTCAGATTCCAGATTTTCAAATAGGTGTATCTCGGCCAAATATTGTCATATCATAACAAACCATACATTAATAGAAAGCTTATTTATTGAGCTTTCATATGACATATATATCTCAGTTTTGTAAAATTTAACCTTATGACTGGTTTTGTGGTCCAGGGTCACATATTAGTTAAAACAACGATGAACAATATTTCTGCAGTATTTATCAATATTTATTTCAGTTAATTTCAGGATTTAATAATACATTTTACAATCAGAAGTTATATCTGGTAATATTAGGTAATGGACTGTGAATTAACATGAACAAACAATGAACAAAATGTACACTGGCATTCAAAAGTTTGGGATCAGTGAGACTTGTAATGTTCTTAAAAGAAGTCTCTTATGCTCATCAAGACTGCATTTATTTGATCAAAAATACAGAAAAAAAAACATAATATTGCATAATGTTATCACAATATAAAATAATATACATTTTAAAAAATCCTGTGACACAAAGCTGAATTTTCATCAGCAATTACTACAGTTTCAGTGTCACATGATCATTCAGAAATCATTGTAATATGCTGATTTATTATCAGAATTATCACTTTTGGCAAAAGTTGTGCTACAAAATATTTTGTTGGAACTTGTGGTACTTTTTTTTAGAATGTTTCGATGAATAAAAAGTAAAAAAGAACAGCATTTATTCAAAAAAGAAATATTTTCTAACAATATCTAAGTCTTTGCTATCATTGTTTATCAATTTAAAACATCCTTGCTGAATAAAAGTGTTATTTTTTGTCAAAAAAGAAGGAATAAAAATTCACTGACCCCAAACTGTTGAACAGTAGTGAATATTGTTAGAAAAGTTTCTATTTCAAATAAACATTGTTCTTTTTAACTTTTTATTCATCAAAGAAAACTGAAAAAAAGGAACACAGGTTGCACACTTTTTTCAACATTGATAATAAATCAGCAAATTAGAATGATTTATGAAGGATCATGTGACACTAAATACTGCAGTAATGATTAAAAATTTCAGCTTTGATCATAGAATTAAATTCGATTTTTCATGTGTATTAAAATAGAATAATGTTATTTTACATCGTAATAATATTTCACAATATTATTTTTTTCTGTATTTTTGATCAAATAAACACTGCCTTGATGAGCATTAGAAACTTATTTAAAATACATTAAAAATCTTATAGAAGCATTAACAAAGATTAATAAATATTGCTAAGGTTAACAAAAGTCTTATTGTGAAGTGTTACTATTTTTAACATGTTTACTATTTTTAAGTTTTAGTAGTAACACTTTACAATAAGGTGTCTTTGTTAACATCAGTTAATGTATTAATTATCATGAACGAACAATGAATAATACATTTATTACACTAATTTTTAATCTTTGTTAATGTTAAGAAAAGTACAGTGGTTCATTGTTTGTTCACTTTAGTTTACAAACACAACTTGTGATGTTAAATAATGCATTAGTAAAAGCTGAAATTGAAAAGAAGTATTGTTCATTCTTAGTTCTTTTGCTATCTAAAGTAGTTAACCAATGGACCTTATTGTCTCACAATAGTGCTTTTAGATTGTGTCCTTGTGAGAAACATCAAAACAACGCCCAGCCTCAAATGCTCTCTTAAAGGCAAACAGAGGAGCAAACCAGAGACCATTTGAAACCAGCCATTATGAAGGACTTGGCTTTGATCTGAAAACCCCTCTGACCTCTCTCCTCTCCCTCTATTGCTCATGGCTCTTTCTCTGGTCAGAGAAATACCTCATATGTTTGTGGATAGTGGCACAGTAGTCTGAAAGTGGATAGACAGTGTGAAGGCCATGTATCAGCAGCATATGTCTCAGGTAGGCCTATTAGTTTTCGGGAATGAGCTGAAAATTGCACATGACTCACTGTAGAGCACTTTAGATGAATTGGTGTGTGGCTGAGCATGTAGTATTAGGCTCCAGGCTGTAGTAGCTGTATTGTATTACTTTATTCACTCTCAATCACTGTCTTGTTATTCAAGCCAGAAGGCCAGGGTTTCATTCTGCCCCTGACTCATTCTGTGTTGACTTTTCCATAAATACAGGAAGGTAGGGGGTAACCTCTAAAATTGGGTTCCTGTTAATGTTTTTGTCCTGCTCTACAGGAAGTTCCACCTCAGCAAAAGACAATCCAGACTGAGTCTAAGAGGCACTGGGGTCAGTGATAAGGAGGGGCGATGTTATTTATTTTCTTTCTGATCGGATACAAAAATCAATGCCAGTACTGCAGATACCAATACCTGTATTAAATAAAAAGCATTTGAAATTATAATATATATTATAATTTTAATATATATTATAATTTTTTTTAAATAAAATACATTTATTAATGTATTTATTAAAATCAATTAATTAGAGATGCATTTGATTATTAAAATTTAATGAAACTAATAAAATGGAATCCAGAAAATTAATGGAAAACACAAAATTTGGTAACAATTAAACTGAATTTGAGGGGAAAAAAAATTCATAGGGCCTAAAAAATATTTTTGTTAACCTTTTAATAATTTGCTGTTAAATTGTGTAAGTTCCATGATATCAATTAATTAGACATGCTTTTTGATTAATAATTTTTAATCCAACCATTAAAATTAAGTCTAGAAAAATTAAACTGATAAATCTGAATTTAGAGGGGCAAAAAAATGAATTTGGGAAAAATGAAAACATATTTCATAGTTTAATATTTCACTATTTCATAGTGCCTCCTGCACTTTTTAGCATTCATGCTTGTTTTTGCAAAAACAAGGAGAGGAAGAGTTCCTGTAACAGTTCCAATTACAAAGTACTTCTCACTTAGAAACTTGAAAAATAAAAATAAAAAATAAAAAATGGAATAAATAAATAACTTGTATTTCAAACACTGCATTGTGTGGTCTGTGCAGTTTAATTGAAATAGATTATAATGTACAAAAACCCTTCTGAGAAGTTCAACTCTGTCTCTTAGCATTTGTAGGGTGTGTTTTCCGTTTACTACAAGTTTTGCCATTCATCCAAGTGGTTTCACAGAGGAGATCCTCAGGAATTTGACCTCATGACACCGCAAAGACCATTGTGCCATGAGTCAACACTCTGACGTGCGAGCCGTGATCGCCACTGCAAGGTTAACTGAAATCTCTACTGTTCCACAACTGATTAAGCTGTTTAGATGATCTAACAGACATTGGCTAAAAGCCACAAAGCCCCAAATGTGATTTCACTGGGTCTTTAAGACCATCTGTGTATGGAGACCCTGCTAAATCACATGATTTCCAAGCTCGATTGTCCACTTTTCAAAAAATTGGCATCGCTAGTAAAATAAGAACACGAGAATGTTTTTATGTAAATCCAGCCGTTGTTATTTCAAACATGTTTGTTCAGGTTTTGTTATCAGTGTTTTGTTAGGTTCTTTGAGGAGGTGCATGTTCAATCTGCATCAGTGGTGATCAAAGACGCAACCAAGACTTCCAGACTCGCTCTCTCGGCAGACCTCTGACCTGGGAGAGGCAGCTCCTGACAAGCAACAGGGCTGGATTGTGTCAGGACTGAGAACCCAAAGCCTCCCACTCATTCTCTCAAATCCCTCCCGCTGTCTTTATGCCACTTTATTCGCCCCTGAAATGTGCCGGAATGTGCACAAGCTAATATGAGAGAATAGATAACAGCGGTGACTCATGGGTAGAGATTCCTATCCAAGCTTTGCTAAAACTAACAGGCTTTAAACCACACTCCTGCCCGTAAAAACCCCTTCTGGGTCAATTTCCCTATCTTGTTCACATTTGGTCGGCCCTGCTGTGTGCATTTATTTGAGTATTTCATTTTTCTGTTGACATTAGGATGTTGGAACATCTTCTTCTTACATGACTTGGCAGCTGTGTGGCCCTGAGAGAAAATATAAAACAGGAGTATTCAATTAAAGCTCCTAGAGGGTCCAGTCTCTAATGTTCTTTCCAAAACAGGTCCACAAATCAAACAATAAAACATCCAAATAAACTATGGCTAAGCAAAATATGTTTTAGGAAAATGTACTGTACAGTTATCAGCCATAAAATATATATATACAAATAAAGGTTATTTATTCCATTAAGAACCTTTTAACATCCATTACATAATTCCATACTTTTTTCTTTTTGGAATTTTGAATATTGGAATCTTGGAATGTTGGTTTTAGAATTATTTAGAATGTTTCTATAAAATGTGTTTTAAGAAAAATATGATTATTTTAAGAACTGTTCACTGAAGGAAACACGATGCAGAGACCTTAGTTATTTGAAGGTCAGGGTAAGTTTAACTTATTTTGTTTTCTGGGAAAAATGTAGGTATCTTCTGTAGCTTCTGGAGGGCAGTACTAAATGAAAACAATATAGAATATTTAGGCAAAATAAGAAAAATGTACACATCTTCATTCTGTTCAAAAGTTTTCAGCCCTGGCTCTTAATGCATCATGTTTCGTTCTGGAGCATCAGTGAGTGTTTGAACTAGGGATGCACCGATCCGTATCGTCCGATCACTTGCGCGTTTTGTCAGTAAAGCCGGTTCTGTAATCAGCGGTAAATGCCATCAGGTGCGTGATTTCACGTTGAGCCGTATATACTCACCTGATGGCATTTACCGCTGATTACAGAACCGGCTTTACTGACAAAACGCGCAAGCATGATCGGCCGATTCGTATCGGTGCATCCCTAGTTTGAACCTTCTGTAATAGTTGCATATGAGTCCTTTAGTTGTCCTCAGTGTGGATCTTAAAATCATACAGTCATTGTTGGAAAGGGTTCAAATACACAAAAATGCTAAAAAACCAAAGAATTTGTAGGACCTGGAGGATTTTTCTGAAGAACAGCAGGCAGTTTACCTGTTCAGGACAAACAAGGGACTCATGAACAACTATTACTAAACAAAAAACAAACAAAAAAAACAGCTGTGGATCATTCAGGTAACAACACAGTATTAAGAATCAAGTGTATGTAAACTTTTGAACAGGGTCATTTTTTAAATTCAACTATTATTTTCTCTTGTGGATTATATGTAAACATATTTTATGTTAAATATCTTATTCAGGTCAGTACTAAATAAAAAATAACATGCATTTTGTATGATCCCTCTTATTTTGGTCAAATAATTAACATTTTGCAGATTCTGCAAGGTGTATGTAAACTTTTGACTTCAACTGTATATATGTAATTTTCTTTTTTTAAATATAATTTTGCCATTATTATTTTTCTTTATGTTGGTATATCTTCTTTACTAATCTGTTCAGTCTTCTCTCTTCTAAACTGAACTACCTTACAATTAATAAGCAATTGTTGGGTGTTTATTGAGACAAAAGTCATAGATAATAGTTATCTCAAAGTGAGAATTGGACCTTAAAACAAAGTGTGACCAAACTTTCATGAAGTAACACAGACTCATGGCAGTAGTTTTGCTGATCCATTCTTTTGTTAACCGATGTTGACACTGTTTTGCATGCAGTATATTTTCTCTAAACAGTTGAACTCGTTACTGACTGTAATTTATTCAAGCTGTTTTGTGTGTCTTTGCACAGTTGGTGCTCAAAAGCCCTCATTCTTGTTTTATGCCTCTAAACGACAGTTTAATTATTGCCTTTCCCTATTCCAAGGAATGGAAATAAACCAGTGAATGAACATTTTATGACAAGGGCCAAAGGATCCTTGTCCCCCTTCATCCAAGTAAAACAAAATCCAGAGTACGCTTTTGGCAACTCTCAATCAGTCAGTGACCCAGAGATCACAAGAGTGTTCTGGGAATGGCAGACTGTAGTGCTCACATAAGACATCATTTCAGTTGAACTGCTTCATTTGCAAACAAAATGAGTCACTACTTCAAATTCTCACAGCGGCCAGTGACCTCTAAAACAACCCTCCTGTGCAGGACAACCCCCTTGATATGTTTAATTTTAGTGGGTGGTTGCCCAGTACTTCATCAGTCTGCAGAGATTATGAACAGGTGATGATTGGTGGATAAAACAAAAACAGGGTCATTAGTTGCTCTGTCTTTCACTCTAGCTTGGACTGTGATCCTCAATCACTCCACTATATGACTAATATCTTCCCGTCATTGATTGCACAGTAGTATTTTGGAGACTTTTAACCCTATAATCTTAGATAAACATATAAGTTAGGACCAAAAAAGGGTGCGACTTGATGCCATTCTCTGGATCTTTATTGATTTTTATTACTTAATTTACTTCCTTTCAGTGTTCAGTCCACTTACGTTGGTTAAATGGAAGTTAACTTAATACTTATATCTTGGGACTGCATTAATCACTTTGTTTCATTAAAAATGTTATTTTATGCATTTTGAGAAAGATGAGAACTGTGGGTTCCCTTACAGGAAACTCAAGCTGCGTCACAACGCTGGGAACGCCTCCTGCATGAGCACGTTCTGAATCATGTGTGCCAACTCCAATAGGAGTGTGAGACATCACGGGCGTCATGACATCACCGACCAGGAAGTATAAGAGCACGTACGGTGAAACACAGCGCTAGCTTCTGTCGTTTCAGCAAGCGCTCTGTGTCTGTGTGTTGTCATTCATTCTCCGTTTTGTGCAAGTTAGCACAGCTTTTGTTTTGAGAGTGATGTCTAAGTTTGTCCAAAAAGATAAGCAGCAACATTACAAAGTGTGTGTGCCTCCTTGCACTCGCTTCATTACGAGTGAGGACACACACACTTTGTGTGTTGCTTGCATGGGTGCACAGCATGCGGCTTCAGCCCTCGAGGGGGCTGACTGCCCGCACTGCTTGTGCATGCCATTACGGGTGCTTCGCTCTAGGAAGGCTCTCTTTGAGAAGGGAGTCTTCACTAGTGCTCCCCGCGGGTCTGGTCCCGCTTCCGCTGAGGCGGAGCGGCGATTACACTCGTGGGGCTCGCACATAGATCTAGCAGAGGGAATGGAGACGGGCGAGTCCCTATCTCTTTCCTCACCTGCTGGATCTGTCATTTTCTCTTTGGGTTCGGAAGCCCGCTCTGCGGTTTCTTCCCCCCAAGGAGAAGGCTCTGCACTTCTCCTCTCTTCCTCCGAGGAGGTTGATGTGGAGGGTGTCGATGACGAAGCACCGCACCCGCAGTCCCCCCAGTTTGAGGAGCTGTTAGAGGTGGTTTCTCGCACCGTGTCTGCTCTCAGTTTAGACTGGCCGGCCGAGAAACAGGCTGAATCGCGGAAAAGCAAGCTGGATGAGCGTTTTCTGCGATCTCGGCCGTCACCTCCCCGCAGGAGCCTTCCATTTTTCCCCGACCTCCACACTGAGGTGTCGAGGTCATGGAAAAAACCCTTTTCGGTGCGTCTCTACAGCCCGTCGGCCGCTCACTATTCTCACGTGGCGGGGCTGTCAGAGCGCACTTACAAGGAGGTGCATCAGGTGGAACAGACGCTTGCGAGCTATCTGTCCCCCGATGCTGCATCTTCTCTGAAGGCTCCAACCCTTCCCTCTAAACCACTGAGAACAACTTCTGCTCTCTTTGGGAAGGGTTATGCGGCAGCAGGTCAGGCTGGTGCGTGTCTGCACACCATGGCGGTGTTACAGGCGTACCAAGCCGACCAGCTGAAACAGCTGGATGAGGGCGATGGAGTTCGGCCTGAAGATCTAGCCGAGCTCCGGAAAAACGCTGATCTGTCTCTCCGTGCCACCAAGGAGACCGCTCGCTCCATTGGGCGGTCTATGGCAGCCCTGGTGGCCGCGGAGAGACACTTATGGTTGACCCTGTCTAACATCAAAGAGAAAGACAGGGTCTTCCTTCTGGACGCCTCGCTTGTGCCCTCTGGTCTGTTTGGTGGCGCCGTGAGCGCCGTCGTCGACAAGCACCAGGAGACGCAACGTCAAGCGGCGGCGTTCCAGCGGTTTCTCCCTTGCCGTCCTCCAGCTCAGGGGGCCGCTGGGCATCAGCGGTCCCCTGGCTCCTCACACAGGGAGGCACAGAAGCAGAGCGTCGCCTCCCATCTCCCCCCGGAGGAGTTCCAGTGGCGCTCCTCAAAGCCCCAGACTGACCTGAGGGAGGTTCTGAGGGCCAAGAAGAGCTCGGCCAAAAAGCAGGTTGTGGCCTAGGGCTAATGAGGACAGTCCCCTCTGGGGAAGGGCGGTTCACACCTCGTTTTACGGTGCCCGTCTCTCCTCAGTGTCCTCAAAGGTCCACCCTGCTAACCCTGCCACCTCTGGTGTCTCAGGGTGCAGCGGCCCCCAGCAAGCATATCTCTCAGTCACCGCCCGATCTCGTAGCGGTGCTAGGAGGCTCGCGACCTCTTCAGAGGTCCCTTGAACAGCTAGCTGGGTCACTCAGTCCCCAGTTTCGGGACCCCCGGCTAGCCGTTCCTTTAAATCCAGAGGTCAGCCTCGAGAGGCTGATTCCCCTTGTAGATTTTCTGGCAGCGTGGAAACTTCTGCCAAATATCTCTCAGTGGGTCCTGCGTACTGTAGAAGAGGGTTACCGCATTCAGTTCGGTTCACCTCCTCCCCCTTCAACGGGGTCTTTCCCACAGTGGTGGGTCCCAAGCAGGGTCTGGTAATGGAACAGGAAGTAAATACTCTCCTGGGGAAGGAGGCCATCGAGGTGGTCCCTCCTTACGAGCGAGAGTACGGGTTCTACAGCCGGTACTTCATTGTTCCAAAGAAAGATGGAGGGCTGAGGCCTATTCTAGACCTGCGCGTTCTAAATCATGCGGTCAGACGCCTCAAGTTCAAAATGCTGACGGTGAAACAGGTGGTCTCACACATCAGGTACGAGGACTGGTTTGTGACTATAGATCTCAAAGACGCCTATTTTCATGTCTCCATCTTTCCTCAACACAGGAAGTTCCTGAGGTTTGCTTTCAGGGGCAAAGCATACCAATATCGGGTTCTTCCTTTCGGCCTAGCACTCTCACCCCGCACTTTCACGAAGTGTGTGGATGCAGCTCTGGCTCCTCTGCGACTCCAGGGCATCCGCATACTCAACTACATAGACGATTGGCTGATTTTGGCCCAATCACAACAGATGGCAGTTCAACATCGAGATGTTGTTCTGTCACTCATAAAAGTGCTGGGGTTAAGAATAAACGCCTAGAAAAGTGTGCTTTCTCCAGCTCAGAGAACCACTTATCTCGGTGTGGTGTGAGATTCTACTACGATACGGGCAATCCTGTCCCCCGCTCGTATCAAGTCAATCCGCACCCAGGTCGCGAGAGTGAAAGAGGGCCGGTCACTCACTGTATGGCAGTTTCACAAACTGTTAGGTCTGATGGCAGCTGCGTCCAACGTGATTCCTTTTGGCCTGCTGTACATGAGACCCCTACAGTGGTGGCTCAAAGCCAAAGGGTTTTGCCCGAGGGGAAATCAACTTCGCATGATCAAAGTCACGCGGCGATGCTTTCATGCTTTAGACATGTGGAGGAAGCCTTGGTTCTTGACTCAGGGCCCAGTGCTGGGAGCTCCTTGTCGCTGCATCACGCTTGCGACAGATGCATCTCTCACTGGATGGGGAGCGGTCATGAGTGGCCGCTTGGCCCACGGTCGGTGGAGAGACCATCATCTCACGTGGCACATCAACTGCCTGGAGATGATGGGCGTGCTTCAGGCTCTGAAGCACTTTCTCCCAGACCTAAGAGGTCACCATGTGTTGGTGCGTACCGACAACACAGCGGTGGTCTCTTATATCAACCACCAGGGAGGTCTGCGTTCGCGCCCCTTGTACAAGCTGGCGCACCAGATCCTTGTGTGGGCCCAAGGGAAACTCCTCTCGCTGAGAGCAGTACACATCCCTGGGCACCTCAATGTGGGGGCAGACATCCTGTCGAGGCAGGGGCTGAGGCCCGGGGAATGGATGCTTACGTATGTAACCTCGGTTCCCTGAAGGGAAGTAGACGCTGCGTCTCAAGGCCATACTTCGGCATCCCTGCAGCGCTTGCTGTCTCCAGAAGCTAGCGCTGTGTTTCACCGTACGTGCTCTTATACTTCCTGGTCGGTGACGTCATGACACCCGTGACGTCTCACACTCCTATTGGACTAGTTGGCACACATGATTCAGTACGTGCTCACGCAGGAGGCGTTCCCAGCATTGTGACGCAGCGTCTCGTTCCCTTCAGGGAACCGAGGTTACGTACGTAACCCGAGATGTTTTGAAGACTTTCTGTTCTTTTTCTGAATATTTTGGGGTTACCATTGTGCTAAAAAGCGACAGTTCTGCTTTATTTGCATTTTTAATAAGATATTTCACATAAAAATAAGATATTTTGCATAAAAGACATTTACAGTCCGCAAGAGAAAATAATGATTGAATGCTCAAAAGCTAGACCTTAAATATCTTAAATGCTATAACAATGTATAATAAAAGTCTTAACATTTTAAAAGGCCTAAAGTTTGGGAACAAAAATCACAATACAGCTGATTTTTACAAATAAAAAGGCAGTGATTGAGGTAAATGCGAGTGCCTCACGTTCTAAGTCGAAACTCAGTGCTGTTGCACATTCTACAGGGTTTCGGTTTCAGAGCAGTTTTCAATCAATAACTACTGTGCATTTACGCCAAGCGGTTGTTAATGATCTACTTAAAATACATTACAGTATGACAGAGTTGAATTTATAGTGTTTTTATTGTAATATGTTATTGATGGTAGTAGGAGTGCATGTTTTATCTCTCATAAACAGATATATCACACTTAATATTAAAGTCTACTCTTGCTATTAATTAACTATTAACTATGACTTTTGCCACTATAAATTACTTCTTAGTAAGGGTGAGTTCACTTCCAGAATACAAATTTCCTGATAATTTACCTCCATGTCACCCAAGATGTTTATGTCTTACTTTCTTCAGTCAAAAAGAAATAAAGGTTTTTGAGGAAATCATTCCAGGATTTTTCTCCATATAGTGGGCTTCAATGGGGATCAGTGGGTTGAAGGTCCAATCTGCAGTTTCAATGCAGCTTCGAAAGGACTCTACACAATCCCAACCAAGGAATTGTCCTGAATAGTTAAACTGCCCGCTGTTCTTCAGAAAAATCCTTCAGGACCCACAAATTCTTTAGTTTTTTGTGTATTTGAACCTTTTCAAACGATGACTGTATGATTTTGCGATCCATCTTTTCACACTGAGGACAACTGAGGGACTCATATGCAACTATTACAGAAGGTTCAAACACTCACTGATGATCCAGAAGGAAACACAATGTATTAAGCTGGGGGTGAAAACTTTTTGCCAGAATGAAGATGTGTACATTTTTCTGATTTGGTCTAAATATCAATCAGAACCTACAGAAGATACCTTCATGTTTCCCTGAAGACAAAATAAGTTAAATTTACCCTGATCTTCAAATTCAAAAAGTTTTTAATGCATTGTGTTTCCTTCTGGATCATCAGTGAGCATTTGAACCTTCTGTAATAGTTGCATAGGAGTCCCTCATTTGTCCTGTGAAAAGATGAATCTCAAAATCATAAATTGTTGGAAAAGGTTCAAGTACACAAAAATGCGGAAAAACCGAGGAATTAGTGGGACCTGAAGGACTTTTTCTGAAGAACAGCAGGCAGTTTAACTGTTCAGGACAAACAAGGGACTCATGAATCACTAAACAAACAAACAAATAAATAAAAAACAGCTGTGGATCATATGTATGTAAACTTTTCAACAGGGTCATTTTTATAAATTCAACTATTATTTTCTCTTGTGGACTATATGTAAATGTCTTTTATGTGAAATATCTTACTCAGGTCAGTACTAAATAAAAAATAACATGCATTTTGTATGATCCCTCTTATTTTGGTAAAATAATTAGCATTTTTCAGATTCTGCAAGGTAAACTTGTGACTTCAAATGTATGTATGTATAAATTGAATTAAACATATCTCGAGTATTCGGAAACTTGTTTTGCTAATGTTTGGATTATTTGTTATACTTTTTTATATGCTTGTGTATTCATGTACACATGCATTATTAGTGTAAACAATCATGTGAATGCCCTCTGGTGGAAATTAATTCCACTTCCCATTTAGTACAGTAGAGGGCAGAAGTACAGTTTCCAGGTGAGCTTTACAGGTAATAGCAACTGGTACTCCTTGTACTTTTATCATTCTCTTCACTTCTCCTTCACCTCACCTTTTCTTTTGTCCACAATATCACAGTGAGATAATTTTCGTCAGGGTGACGCCTCTTTGTTGTGACATCAGTATGAACTGAAGATGATTGAAATCAAGCCTCTCATATCGCATGGCCCCTGCATACCTAACAAACCATGCGTGGTTTCCAAAACAACCGGGGAAAGTTAGGGAGGGGACAGCAGGAAAAGCGAACCTCCATGCTGGCCTGAATGCTCCAGACAGCTGTTATCGGAACAATGCACACTGAATGTGGAGGAAATAACAGCCTCAACCCACTTCCATCTACATTCCTCTTTCTCTCCCTTCTCTTCTCTGTCATTTTGCCCATCCTGGCCTTAAAACGAACAAATTGCGGTTGAAATATTCATTCTCTTCCCGCTTATCGCATTTCTCATGTACTCGAGGTCTTTCACACATTGTTGCACTTTTTCACTCTGTCTTGCGTAACCCAATCTCTTCCCATTTCTCCCCCCATCTCCTCCAGGGGATTCAAGGACGCCTACACATTTAGTAAAATCCCCCCCTTGACCTGTGTTATTACCTCCTTTTGGCCGGACAACTTTATCTTCTCTTACTCATAGATGCCTCACGTAAACACAATGAAGCTAATTGGCAAATGGTTTCCAAGTCAGGCGTCACAATCAAACGCTCCGTCATGTGTGCTCTGCTTGGGTGGATCCCTTGGGAGTAAAACTAGAGTAAATACTATCAGCATTAGAGACTTGGGCCTGGAATAGTGTTTCATTAACACTGTCTGTCCGGTTGTCATTAGAGCAGAGGTGCAGCTGTCTGAATCGTGGTTTTGGCACGGCATGAATAGAAATGAGGCTTGAATTGTACTGTTAGCAGCAGATGAAGTTCACAGGTGTCAGTAAAAGGCGTGGTGCAACAGCACGGATCCAAGCACATTCGGCTTTATTAATAATGCAGGTCCATTAATAATGACAGGTTTACAAGAGTAAACAATGTGACAGACGTTTAGGTTCATATGTGTATTTGTAGCCTGTAGTACCTTTTTTTAATTAAATTTTTTACAAACACCTGCCAAAAGCATAAATGCACATATGCGGTGTATATTTATCAGTTCTGTAAGCTGTGTATAAACACACACACACTCTATTGCTCAAACGTTTTGGAGTCTGTAAGACTTTTTAAAATATTTTTAAAGGAAGTCCGTTACATTCACAAAGTCTGCATTGATGGGATAAAAACAGCAATATTGAATAGCATTTTTTTTTATCTTTTTATTAAAAAATTTGGATAAAATCAGCAATATTCTGAAATATTATTACAATTTAAAATAATTGTGTTCTATTAAGGTGACACACTGCAGGTAAGTATGGTAATTAACTAATAGTTATCACCTTACTTATCACCCAGTTGATTGATTACATTGGTAATTGCAAATATTTTTTGTATTACAAGTTTTCTAAAATGGTTTTAATATGCAAATGAGGCATTATTTAATGAAATATGCAGTAATATGCACACATTTCTAGTACAAAAATCTAAACACTGGATAAAGTCAGTTTTTAAAATTCTTGTTTAATTTTTTTTGACATATTAGAGTCAAATGTTTTCACAGAGGGAGTTTTGGGTATCTCATTTTGTCACTCCATAATTCAGAAAATACTTAGAACAGGCAAAATATTTTTTACAGTTTTTTAAAATCAAGCGAATTATATTTAAACAAATCCCTCTGTAAAAACCTTCAGGATATAGACAAGAATAAAAATGTCAAGTTTGGTGTGTGTAAGTGCTACTGAAGTGGAGGTTTATGGCTCAGTGTAGGACAAAAAACTCATTTTGAGAAAACGGCCTTCAGAAATATGTATTGTTATTGAAATCTATTGACACAAATAGATAAAGTGCTATAAAAGAAACACTTAATGGTGTTTTTGGATGTTTTTTTCCCCACTAGTCTGAAAAAACACTTTATGAAAAACCAAAAAGCCCAAAATCTGAAACCTGAATTTATTACTGTGATGGAAAGGTGAATTTTGTGTCAGATGAGCCTTCAGAAATCATTCTAATATGCTGATTATTATCAGTGTTGGAAACAGTTGTGCTGCTTGAGATTTTTGATGATTGAAAATATAATGTAATACAGTATAATATAATATATCAGTCAAAAGTTTTTGAAAAGCAAGATTTGTAATGATTTGTAATGTTTTTAAATTAGTCTCTTCTGCTCACCAAGCCTGCATTTATTTGATATAAAGTACAGCAAAAACAGTAACATTTTGAAGTATTTTTACTATTTAAAATAACTGTTTTCTATTTGAATATATATTAAAATATAATTTATGTAATCAAAGCCGAATTTTTTAGCATCATTACTCCAGTCTTCAGTGTCACATGATCCTTCAGAAATCATTTTTTCCAAAAATCAACATTTATCTGAAATAAAAAAGCTTTTGTAATATTATACACTATAATATTCAGAAGCTTGGAGTCAGTATCTTTTTTTTTTTTACTTTTTTGGGGGAGGGGGGAAGAAATTAATACTTTTATTTAGCAAGGATGCTTTAAATCGATCAATGATGATAAAGACATTTATAATTTTACAAAAGATTTCTATTTCAGATAAATGCTGCTCAGCTGTTTTTAACATAATAATAAAAAATGTTTTTTGAGCAGCAAATCAGAATATTGGAAAGAAGAGTAATGATGCTAAAAATTCAGCTTTGAAATCACAGGAATAAATTATATTTTAAAATATATCCAAATAGAAAACAGTTATTTTAAATAGTAAAAATATTTCTGTATTTTTAATCAAATAGATGCAGGCTTGGTGAGCAGAAGAGATTTCTTTGAAAGAAATTAAAATCTTACTGTTCAAAAACTTTTGACTTGTAATATAAAATTTTTTCTAGCTTTTGTCTTTTATAGTTGCTGGTTTAGAAGCTGTTGTCAGATGCACACTACTGACAGGATAAATATGATTATTGGATTATATATATTGGACATAATTACTGGTTACTTGGGGCCAGAATAATTTTTTTTTTTTTGATAATCTTTCATCAGGGCTTTGGCAACATGTTAGTTGACGAATGTGAAAAGAAAAGGCTTGTTATGCAATCCCCGAAGAAAAGAAAGAGCTAGAAAGAGAGATTAAGGAGCATAAAATAGATGGAACATACAATCTGGATTTGGCAACCCAATGATTACCTACTCGACACTCCTTGACTGTGACTAATACTTACCATCCCAAGCGCACTAATTTTAACCATTTCCATATGTTAGAATGTATATACGTTGAGGGTTTCCGTCTCCTCTCTTTTCCAGACACAAGCATCAAGCAAAGTGGTTTACAACCCAAAAATGCACTGCAGATTAGTTCCTATCAGGAAAGCAATGCGAAAAATTAAACTGCAGATAAGCATTTAAGTATCACACATAGTTTGAATAACAAAAATAAGCTTATATACTTTTCAAAAGGGTGGAGAAGAAGCTTAACATGTCTCGTTTTTGACGTCAAAGGCCTTGCATCCAACTGGTATTTGGCACAAACTCAATAGGTCACTCAGTAGGTAAAGGGTAGTCAAATTAGGCAGATGCCAACACGGACATTGCGTGACATGCTCCCATCCTCAAAAACGAATATAGGAGGCTACATTAAAGGGATAGTTCCTTCAAAAATAAAAAATATTTCATATAGTACTCTCATGTCTTTACAAACCCTTAGATATGTAAAACATACAGTGTCTGCGAAAGTATTCATACCCCTTCATTTTTTTTACATTTTGTTGTGTTGCTGCTTTATGTTAAACTGCTTTAAATTACTGTTTTAACATCAGTCTACACTCCATACACCATATGGCAAAGCAAAAACAGGTTTTGCAAATTTAATTAAAAATTAGCAACCTAAAGGATTCCATTGCATAAGTATTCATACCCTTATCTGGGACAGTTGAAATTTAGCTCAGGAGCATTCATATTGCTTGTAAATGTTACTAGTGAAGTTAACCTCTGGCAAATTCAATTGAATGGGTATGATTATATGATTGAATGAAAAGGCACACACATCTTAATAAAAGGTCTAACAGCTTAAAATGCATATTAGAGCAAAAACCAAGCCCTGAGGTATAAAAAAAATGCTCAGAAACAGAATAGCATGAAGCCACACATCTGGGGAGGTGTTCAGACAAGCAAACAACCAGGACTCTTCCTGGAGCTGGCTTCCTGGCCGAACTGAGCAAATGATGGAGAAGGGTTTGGTTAGACTGGTGACCAAGAACCTGAGTCACTGTTGTTGAGCTCCATGATCATATATATGGGAAAAACCTACAGAAGGACAAACATCACTGCCACACTCCACCGATCTGGGCTTTATGGCGGTGTGGCAAGACTCAGTTTTCTCCTCAGTGAAGACACATGAAAACACACTTGGAATTTGTAAAAAAAAAAAAAAAAAAAAAAGCACCTAAAGGACCCTCAGACTGAGAGAAACAAGTACCATCCCAAAAATAAAGTGTGGTGGTAGCAGCCTCATTCTGTGGGGTTGTTTTTCAGTGACAGGGACTGAAGGACTCATCAGAGTAGAAGAAAAGCTCAATGCACCAAAATATTGAGATAACCTTAATGAAAACCTAGTCCAGAGCATTCAGAACATCAGACTGGGCAGAAGGTTCATCTTCCAACAGGACAATGACCCTAAGCACACAGTGGCTTATAGACAACTCTGTAAATGTCCTTGAGTGGACCAGCCAGAGCCTGGGCTTGAACGCAATCAAACCTAAAAATGTCTGCCAGACTCCATCCAAGCTGACAGAGCTTGAGAGGTAAAGAGGTGAGGCGAAGAATGTTAGATAATTGCCAAATGTTAATGTGCAAATCTTGTTGCATCAAGGCTGTAATGGTGCTTCAGCAAAGTACTGAGTTAAGGGTATGTACACTTATGCAATCTTCTTATTTCAGTTTTTCTTTTAATACATTAATGAAGTTGTGATAACTGTTTTTGCTTTGTCATTTTGGTGCATGGAGTGTAGACTATGTGGAAAAAAGTAATTTAAAACAGTTTAAACATAAGGCAGCAACATAATAAAATGTGAAAAAAAACGAAGGGGTATGAATACTTTCGGAAGGCAGTGTATAAGAAGATATTTTAAAGAATGTTGGTAACCAAACAGTTCCTCGTTGTCAAAAGGATCCAAAACCGTGTGGAGTCACACTTTAGTTTGGGGAACAATTCTCACTTTTAACTATTAACTATGACTTTTGTCTCAATAAACACTTTTAATTTGCTGCTTATTAATAGTTAGTAAGGTATTTGTTAAAGGAATAGTTCACTCCCATTCCAGGATTTTTCTCCATATAGTGAACTTCAATGGGAGCCAATTGGTTATGGGTCCAAATTGCAGTTTCAATGCAGCTTCAAAGGGCTCTACAAGAGTCTTATCTAGCAAAACGATCGGTAATTTTCCACAAATAATAAAAAAAATTGTATAGTTTTTAACCACGAATGCTGGTCTTTCACTAGCTCTGTGATGCACGTCTATGACTTCGCCCATTATGTAATCACATTGGAAAGGTCATTCGGTTAGTTTGGTTAGGTCATTTGGTAAGATTAAGAGATCTAAATTATGGTCATGCATAATAAGGCATTAATGTGTGTTTTATAAGCACTAATAAACAGCCTAATAATATGCTAATAAGCAACTTAATAGTGAGAATTGTTTCTAAACTCAAGTCTCACCCTGTTTGGTAGCCAGCATTTTTCAGGGAACAAAGAAAGTCATACAGGTTTGGAACAACATGAAGGTGAGTCAATCACCAATCAATCAACTGTCCCTTTAAATATAGTCCCCACTGGATGTCTGGTGTAAAATCTAGGCCCTAAAGCAGAACTGCAAAACCACATATCTAGCATATTCATTTTCAGACCTCAGTTCCTGTGGTGAAATCAAATCTAAAAGCCTGTCTCTTTCTCAAAAAGAAAGGCAAGTTGTGTAAACTCATTTGAGGTGTGGCGTATATTTTCCAGCACCCATGATTCCTATCAAATGCCTTCATTTTCTTCTCGATTCACCCATTGCTTCCCACCCAAACTCTCCCTCTTTCCTCCACTCCTCCACTCTTTTGCCCTGTCCAGAGCATTCCAATCCTCTGCCATCATACCTGCTGCCATTTCACACGCTCCCTGAACTAACCAATCATGCGCAGACCTGCTCACAAAGACCTTCGCTGTTACCGGACAGCCTTACTGCAGGGGGGGGGGGGGGAATAAAAAAAAACATTGGCAACGTCCAAAACAGGAGGAAAATATTAGCACAAGAAAACAGGGGAAAGGGGGCAGAGTTTTCCTCTGGACCATCCTGGGCTTTTTTTGTAAAGTTGGCTCTGGACCAATCTTTCCACTTGCATAAGAGTCTGTGGCCAAAAAACGTGCAACTTCCACAATAAGCCCACACCCTACTCAATTCCCCTCATGATAAGACAGACAGATAGATGACACATGCCAGAGGAACCACGAAATGGACACCATGGTTACAAAATTTAAGGAAACACTAAAAAAGGGGAACTCATTCCAACATCTGCTGGTTACCAATAATGCACATGTTGTCTCCAAATCTGTCATTTCCTTCTGAAGCCGAGACAAAAGGCTTGTTTTTGTTCACTATAAT
Organism: Garra rufa; assembly: GCF_049309525.1. NCBI lineage: Eukaryota > Metazoa > Chordata > Actinopteri > Cypriniformes > Cyprinidae > Garra > Garra rufa. Next base: position 5,361,043 of record NC_133378.1, on the reverse strand, counting down.
CAGAGCCGGTGACTCACACAGAACCACAGAAAAGTTCTGGTTGATTTTGATGCTACTTCAGTTCACATTTAAAGGAGAAGCACATCGGAAGTTTTTAACTGGAGTTGTACATTTGATGAAGAAAAAGTGAGTGATGCTTACTCATGTACTGTCTGTGGTTACCAGGGTGTTGCTATGGTAACCATGGTAACAATGTTGCTATGCAGCTGCTAGGAGTTGCTGAGTAGTTTTCAATGTGTTGCTATTAACTAAGCATGTTAGGTCTTCTGCTAAGATATTCAGAGTGTTTATCTGCATGTTGCTATGTAGTTTCTACAGCGTTCCTTGTGGTTTTAACATTGTTATGCAGTTGCTAGTTGTTTTGAGTAGTTGTTCACATCACTATGTAGTTGCTAAGGTGTTCAGGGTATTTTACTGTTGCTATGCAGTTGCTAGGTGTTCTGAGTATTATTTTACACTGTTATGCATTTGCTAGGTGTTCTGAGTAGTTTCAATTTGCTATTCACTTTGCTACAGTTGCTAAGATATTCAGAGTGTTTTTGCCTGTTGCTATGTAGTTTCTAAGATGTTCAGAGTGGCTTTTATGTTGCCATGCAGTTGCCAGGATATTCAGATTGTTTTCTGCCTGTTGCTATGTAGTTGCTAAGATAGTCAATGTTTTCAGCCTGTTCCTATGCAGTTGCTAAGGCATTTAGAGTGTTATCTGCCTGTTGCTCCTGTTGCTAAGTAGTTGCTAAGATATTCATAGTGTTGTTTCTGAATGTTGCTATGCAGTTTCTAAGATGCTCTGAGTGGCTTTTATGTTGCTATGCAGTTGCCAGAATATTCAGATTGTTTTTTTTTTTGCCAGTTGCTATGTAGTTGCTAAGATAGTGTTTTCTTCCTGTTGCTATGCAAGTTGCTGAGACATTCAGAGTGTTTTCTGTCTGTTGATAAGTAGTTTCTAAGATATTCATAGTGATTTTTGCCTGTTGCTATACAGTTGCAAAGATTTTTCGAGTGTTTTTGCTGGTTGATATGAGTTGCTAAGATATAGTGTTTGTCATAGTGTTTTTCTAAATGTTGCTATGCAGTTTCTAAGATGTTCTGAGTGGTTTTTATGTTGCTATACAGTTGCTAAGATGTTCAGAGTTTTGTTTTTGCCTGTTGCTATGTAGTTGCTAAGATATTCAGAATGTTTTCTGACTGTTGCTATGCAGTTGTTAAGATATTCAGTGTTTTTTGCCTGTTGCTATGTAGTTGCTAAGATATTCAGAATGATTTCTGCCTGTTGCTATGCAGTTGCTAAGATATTCATAGTGTTTTTCTGAATGTTGCTACGCAGTTGCCAGGATATTCAGTGTTTTCTGCTGTTGCTATGAATGTGTTTTTTTTTAGAATTGCTATGCAGTTGCTAAGATATTCAAAGTGTTTTATGCACATTGCTATGTAGCTGCTATGAAGGTGTTTTTAGCTTTGTTATGCAGTTGCTAAGGTGTTCAGGGTATTTTACTGTTGCTATGCAGTTGCTAGTTGTTCTGAGTAGTTTTTTTATGTTGTCAGTGAGTTGCTAAGATATTCGTGAGTGTTTTTCTGTATGTTGCTATGCAGTTTTAGGATATTCAAAGTGTTTTTTCCTGGACGTTACCAAGCAGATGCTAAGGTATTCTGAGTAATTTGTTTTTCATTCACAGTGTTTTTCTGCACGTTGCTATGTAGCTACTATGAATGTGTTCATGGTGTTTTTTGCAGTGCTATGCAGTTGTTAGGTGTTCTGGGTAGTTTTTCATGTTAAAGAGCAGTTGCTAAAATAGGACAATACTTTAATGTCTTAATTGAATTATGGCCTAATCCTGGCTTAGTCTGTAAAACCAGCCCTCAGAGATTTTTCTGCATTTTTATATGTAGTTACTAATATATTCAGTGTTTTCTGCATGTTGCTAAGCAGTTGCTAAGATATTCAGAGTGTTTTCTGCAAGTTGCTAAGATATTCAGTGTTTTTTTCTGAATGTTGCTATGCAGGTGCTAAGATATTCTGTGTTTTCTGCATGTTGCTATGCAGTTACTAAGATATTCAGTGATTTCTGCATGTTGCTATGTAGTTGCTAAGATATTCATAGTGATTTCTGCCTGTTGCTATGTAGTTGCTAAGATATTAAGCAGATATATAACCAGATGCTGAGGTATTCAGAAAAAAATTGTTTTTCATTCACAGTGTTTTTCTGCATGTTGCTATGTAGCTACTATGAAGGTGTTCGTGGTGTTTTTAGCAGTGCTATGCAGTTGCTAGGTGTTCTGGGTAGTTTTTCATGTTGAAGAGCAGTTGCTAAGATAGGACAATACTTTAATGTCCTAATTGAACTATGGCCTAATCCTGGCTTAGTCTAGTCTGTGAAACCAGCCCTCAGAGTTTTTTCTGCATTTTGCTATGTAGTCACTAAAATATTCAGTGTTTTCTGCATGTTGCTAAGATATTCAGTGTTTTTTTTCTGAACGTTGCTATGCAGGTGCTAAGATAATCAGAGTGTTTTTTGCATGTTGCTAAGCAGTTGCTAAGATATTCAGAGTGTTTTCTGCATGTTGCTAAGCAGTTGCTAAGATATTTAGAGTGTTTTCTGCATGTTGCTAAGATATTCAGTGTTTTTTTCTGAACGTTGCTATGCAGGTGCTAAGATAATCAGAGTGTTTTTTGCATGTTGCTAAGCAGTTGCTAAGATATTCAGAGTGTTTTCTGCATTTTGCTATGTAGTCGCTAAAATATTCAGTTTTCTGCATGTTGCTAAGCAGTTGCTAAGATATTCAGAGTGTTTTCTGCATGTTGCTAAGATATTCAGTGTTTTTTCTGAATGATGCTATGCAGGTGCTAAGATAATCAGTATTTATTTGCATGTTGCTAAGCAGTTGCTAAGATATTCAGTGTTTTTTCTGAATGATGCTATGCAGGTGCTAAGATAATCAGTGTTTATTTGCATGTTGCTAAGCAGTTGCTAAGATATTCAGAGTTATTTCTGCATTTTGCTATGTAGTCGCTAAAATATTCAGTGTTTTTTTCTGAATGTTGCTATGCAGGTGCTAAGATAATCAGAGTGTTTTTTGCATGTTGCTAAGCAGTTGCTAAGATATTCAGAGTGTTTTCTGCATTTTGCTATGTAGTCGCTAAAATATTCAGTTTTCTGCATGTTGCTAAGCAGTTGCTAAGATATTCAGAGTGTTTTCTGCATGTTGCTAAGATATTCAGTGTTTTTTCTGAATGATGCTATGCAGGTGCTAAGATAATCAGTGTTTATTTGCATGTTGCTAAGCAGTTGCTAAGATATTCAGAGTGTTTTCTGCATGTTGCTAAGATATTCAGTGTTTTTTCTGAATGTTGCTAAGCAGTTGCTAAGATATTCTGACAGTTTTTCTGAAGGTTACTATGCAGTTGCTAAGATGTTTACAGTGTTTTTATTAATGTTACTATGCTGTTGCTAAGATATTCAGACAGTTTTTCTGAAGGTTACTATGCAGTTGCTAAGATGTTTACAGTGTTTTTATTAATGTTGCTATGCTGTTGCTAAGATATTCTGACAGTTTTTCTGAAGGTTGCTATGCAGTTGCTAAGATATTCACAGTGTTTTTTGCCTGTTGCTATGCATTTGCTAAGATATTCAGCGTGTTTTTCTGCACATTGCTATAGCTTCTATGGAAGTGTTTATGGTGTTTTCTGCATGTTGCTAAGATATTCAGTGTTTTTTTCCCTGTATGTTGCTATGCAGTTGCTAAGGTGTTCCGACTAGTTTGTCATATTACTATGGAGTTGCTAAGGTATTCTGGGTGGTGTTTTTTCCTTGCATAATTTTGTGCAGTTGCTTGTGGTTTATTGCATCGTTTACTGGTTTATTTAAAGTGATACTTCTCCTAAGTACACAACCTGATTTGAGGTTTCATTACGTTCATAGCACGAACACTGCACGGTGGCTACTTTGCAGGATCATTCACATTTTAAAAATGCTAAATGAAAGTGATTCAAAATGTTTCTGCATAACCTCTTGACCTTAATCTCTCCTCTTCATAAAGAAGAAAGCAACTATTTTCTGCATTCACTGCGTGGATTACATTCCCCAAAGAGAACATCTAATTGAAGCAAGATCAGCAGATACAAATGTGATAGGCTGTGCGGAAACCACATGCGTGCGCCCTTCAGTAAAGACTGACTCACTCCCAACCACAAGCTACTAATCTACACCAGATATGTCATAAAATCCTGCAGCTACAGCTTACTGAGTCTCTCAGAGGTGTTTGCTATCTGACGATTACTACATTGTATTAGATTACCTGAGAAATGACCCTTTGTTTTTGCCATGCGCACAGTTATACTAAATGACTATATTTGTGCACTCTACATAGCCTTAGGAAATTCTGCGGCCATTAATCATGTGCATAATCATTGTAAGACGACACTGGAGCCTCAGAGACAATGAGAGGAAACAGCAAGTGTTAGAATCCTTTGTTTGTGTTTCTCTTTAAAGGTGAGCTTTAAATTCTTCAGATGTTTCACTAATGGCTTTTTAGGAGGGATAACACTGAAGCAAACTGCTTTTCAATTCATATCAGTCGACATCTAACCAGACAAGGCATTCTGCTACAACTCACTCAACACTAGTGCATTAAAACTGCGCCAACACACAGGCAGACAGTTGAGCACTTACACAGATACACATGACTTTTGTCTGGTGAGTTGTGTATACAGACCTCACACTAACACGGATGTGTGCTTTTTTAGAGCTGGCACAGAGGCACACCGACAAACACTCTCCGCCCACTATAACAAGATCATATTACAGTGTCAGAGTGAATATGTAGGTAAAACATGGCTGGCAAGCCACACTCGCTCACGTTTGGCTACATAAAGTGATAAAGATCTCAATAACAGTTTTACAGGTTGCAGGTCTGTGCTCATCTTAGCAGCATATTAGCAAATATAATAAATCAGTTGACTCAGTAAATCTGTCAACTTAATCCTAAATCATATGGGTATGTGGTGGGCTGGTAAGTGGAATGCTGTAGGTTCAAGAAGTACAATGAAAAATCTGCATTTTTATCATATCATATAATAAATAAATAAATTTCAAATGTCATGGCGGACGCACAAAACCACTATAGTTTTATAAATATTACTGTTTTTGTGTCACAGAATGTAGTTTTACCACTGGCTCTCATGTCTCTATAATGGTTAAACATGAGATATAATTGTTTTGCATCAATCTAATAGGCAGTATGTGGTCTTATTAATCTATTTTTTTACAGAGCAAATAGTGATGGCTGTTGTTGTTTATTAAATATTATTATTCAATAATTGTCATAATAATTCATGATGGTGATTTTAGTTACATTATTCTGCCATTAGATGGGGACAAGAGTCGGCAGTAAAGACTTTTACATTGAAAGAGTCTGAAACAGGGTTTTAAACAAGGAAGTTATTTTGACTTTTAACAACACCTTGTAAGACATAGCCTTAACAGATGAAAGGATAGTACGATAAAGATATCACTTTCCTCAGTGGATATTCTAACTAATGTTGTATTGTAAATATGAGATTCAGCTGAAGAATGACTGCTGTATCAGGTGCAGGTAATCACACTTGCTTAGTTCATCTCTTTCATACTCTACATAATACAGTGAGCTTTTAATACAGTAATAAGCTTTTATGGAATGCAACTCAGCGTTCCTTCATTACTAGTTCTGATGTGACATTTTTGAATTAGTATCAGAGGCTTGGGCTCAACTGTCAACTTGAGATTTGAATCTATGGCCAAAGGAAGTAGTTCTGTACAAAAGAGGGTTTTTAAAGACACTCCATTGTTTCTTATGTATTTAAAAACTTGCCGTCAAACTGTTGTATAAACGCAATATCACACTCATAGCCATGCCACTATAGTTTTCTAAATATTTCTGTTTTTGTGTCACGGAATGCAATTTCAAGCTTTTTAAGGTGAGAATGTACTTGTTTAGATTTCCTATATGTGGTTTGTTAATTAAGATAACATCTACTTGAAAGTTTGCTTTGGCATTTTCAAAGATGTGAGCTCCAGGGTGTCAGCAACCGTTCAGCGCTTATGAACCCACCAAGAGCAGCCTTACCTCGGCCAAATCTTCTGGAATTTACCACTAGCTCTGATGTCTCTAAAGTGGTTAAAAATGAGATATAATTCATTTTAGGCAAATCTAACGAGCAGTCTTTGGACACATTAATCTATTATTTGTTTAAGAATTAATAGTTTAGTGGGCAAAATCTCATCACATTATATTTTATGTAAATGTAATGCTGTATATCCTTTTGGCTGAATTGCCTAGCAATTTCTATTATGGCTGTGGTTGTTTATTAAATATTATTATTTAATAAATTATATTTTATATAAATAATAGTCGTCATAGTATCTAGTATTAGGAAAGAGTGCGTGTGTTTGTGATGGTGATTTTAGTTACATTATTCCACCATTAGATGGCGACAAGAATCAGCAGTAAAGATTTTTATACTGAAAGAGACTAAAACTGGGGTGTAAACAAGGAAGTTATTTTTACTTACAACAAGACGCAGCCAGCAAATGCAATGAGCAGTGCTGTCATCAGAAATCAACCACAATAGATGAAAGGATAGTACAACAAAGATATCGCTTTCCTCAGTGGACATTCAAACTGATGTTTTATTGTTAATATGAGATTGAGCTGAAGAATGAATGCTGTATCAGATGCAGGTAATCACACTCGCTACACGTGCTATCAGAAATTTCATATTTCCCTCTTATGAAGTCGTGATTACGAGCGTGTCGTACTCAAGTGCATTAATGTCAGAAAGAATAAAATGTAGCATCCCATTGGCTGACAATCATCAATTCTGCATGTTTGCTGACAATTCTGAAATTTTGGTCAAATGCATTCCTGTTTCACTGCTTATAAAACATACAATATGCTTCAAATGATCGTTCATTTCTAACCTATAAATACACCACTTTAGCTACAAGACAAAGGGATGTAGTTGTTGTGAGAACAGCATTGACATCAGCAATGTTTGTCCCCTCCACCATGTTTAAAGTTTATGACCTGCCCAACTCGGTATTCAGAAAATTATTTCTGAATTTCCCAGTAGTAAATATGACTTGAGAGGCATTCTAATTTTAGATTAGAAAACTCATATTTACAATAATTCCGAGAAGGCACGTGAAAGCAGCATTAGTCCATCTCGCTCTCATAAAACTCTACATAATACAGTGAGCTTTTAATACAGTAATACAATAAGCTTTTAATGAAGCAACTCAGCGTTCCTTCATTACTAGTTCTAATGTGACATTTTTAAATTAGTATCAGAGGCCTAGGCTCAGCTGTTGAACTGTCAGCTTGAGATTTGAATCCATGGCCGAAGGAAGTAGTTCCGCACAAAAGAGGGTTTTTAAAAGCATTCCATTGTTGTTTCTTATGTATTTACAAAACCGTGCCATCGAACATTTTATAACTGTATTAATGCAATATCACACTGGTAGCCGTGCAATATGGCTATATATCGGCACCTAAAAACAATGTTAATATCATGTGTATACAGAGCCTCTGCAAAACTTCTTAATACAAATTAACAAGGTTCTCATCTTTCAGACCACATTCAAAGTTTACTAAAAACACATGACCACATTGCATTAAACGCTCATGTGCTCTGATGCATAACTGCAAAAATTTCTTTCTGCATGTGAAAGTGGCTAGATCAGAATTAAAAATATTCTCAAAATATTCATTCAAAATTTGTATGACGTGATCTGTGAGGGTAAAATTTGGGCCACATTCAGCTGTGGTGTAAACTTAAGCTTCGTAAGCACCTACTAAGTGACTACTTACTGAATTGCTTAGTGTACAATAACAAAGCAAATATGCTTACGATTCATATATGCATGCAAGGACTGCACTAAGCAATTTGTCTTCATTTTAAGCCTTAAATGTTCAAAACGTGCTCAAACAGTCATCTGCTAAAAGATCATTATATTCATTACTGCAATTACAAACAATTGTTTCTGACCAGTCCAATCTAGACAAAAAGCCATTAAAAGAACTCTTTACATTTTTCAAATAACAGCGTAAGGCTCAAAGTATAGAAAATGGATGCTCTTTCTTTTGTGAATAATTTAAGAAATTGTTTTTAATTACTCATTACTCGTATTAGAATGATTATAAAAAAGGCGTACTGGTGTCACTGGAGTTCATGTGTTCACCTTGTAACCAGTTTGGCTAGAGTGAAAACAGGAAACCTGTCACAATGCAACTGGATATTTTTTGTAAGGCTTCAAAGTGCTTATTCACAAAGACTGGAACACATAAAATTATTTAATATGTTCCTTTTGTAACAGTCATAGTTTGATGTCTGCAGCTGGGACAAATTATACAACTAAAACAGTTGTTTCATTCTCAAAGAAGCGGATATCTGTATTTCTGGATAACAAACTGAGGTTCCAGTGCCTTTAGAAAGCATTTAGTCCCTTGCTTTTTTCACTTTTGTTTATGTTAAACATCCAAATGTTTCTCCTTTCACTATCATAATAAATTCAATACACTTATGATTGTATCCAGACGTGACTTCATGTTGGACATTCTAGCGACTCTCGCAAAGAAGCTAAAACTTGGAAGATTTTCTTGACATCTGGACAGTTTCTCTCATTTCTGAAATTATGATACATTTACATTTGATACAGTTGCTTATTTAGTAGGGTGGCCTGGTTTGAGTTGTGCTACGTATTTTCCATTTTGTTACAATGGACGTCACAGTGCTTTATAGGAAAGTTTAAAACTTTGCCAGGCGTTTTATAGCTTTCTCCAGGTTTTTTTCCTTTCACTAACATGCTCATAGTTCCACAGGCGTCTGTTGGTCTCCATGACAGCAGGACTAAATTAGGCTGCTTTTGGAGCTGTTTTAGCTCAAAAAGTGAGTGATATTTAGGTTTAAGTTAAATAACTATTCAACATGAAGGTGTAAAGACAAAATTTAGGCCCAGATTGAATTTTTGTTTTATGGTTTTCATTGCTTTGCTTTGGTTGCCTCATCTGGTCTGATTTTAAAAGAAAACATCTGTAGAATTCTTTGGTGAAGTCTTGGAAATGTGTGAGGAAACTATGCTGGAAAAAGTGAATGATATTTAGGTTAAAGTTAAGCAGTTGGTCACCAATAGAATCAAAGTCACCATGAATATATACTTAAGACAAAATTCAGGCCCGAATGGAATCTGTAGTTGATTTTTGTTGTGATTTGTCTTGTTTTGTTTTGGTTGCATCTTCTGGTCTGATTTTGGAGAAAAATCTATAGAAACCAGGGGCATAGATTTAGGGTGGACGGTGGGTATGTGTCCCCACCAATATCCTCCGACCATTGAAATGTCCCCACCAATAATTTAATCCACTTAAAAAAAAAAATTGCGCTGTCAACATTAACCTAGACACGCAGAAAGGGATACGTTCTCTCCATGAGTCCTCCCGCCCCCAAAACATGAACATTTTGATTGGCTGTGCCTTTCCTTGCTATCATGTGAGAGGCTATGGCTGCATTCAGATACAAGCAGCGCCAAAAATGCAATGGATTTTTTTGTCATAGGGGGTGTTGTCATAGGTCCCCACCAATGTCCAGAGCAAATCTACGCCCTTGATAGAAACTGTAGAATCTCATTTGAGAATTGTGTGTTTTGTTTAGCTTTTCTTTGCTTTGTTTCTAGTTTAGTTTAGTTTTGGTTGCATCTTCTGGTCTGATTTTGGAGAAAAAAAACTGTAGAAACAGTAGAATTCTCATTTGGAAATTGTTTTCTTTTGTTTTGGTTCGTCTTCTGGACTGATTTTGAATTTTAAAATTGTTAGGTTAGTTTACATTTAGAAAATGCAGAATTCTGTAGAATTCTCAAGACAAAATTCTGACCCAGATGGAATTTGGGGATGGGTTTTGTTTTGTTTTGTATTCAGTTTAGTTTAGTTTAGTTTAGTTTTGTTTGGTTGGATCTTCTGGTCTGATTTTAAAGGAAAACACTGTAGAATTCTCAAAAAACAAAATCCAGATAGAATTTGGGAAAGGTTTTTGTTTTTTGTTTTGTTTTGTTTAGCTTTGCAGTGTTCTTAGTTTACTTTACTTTAGTTTTATTTTAATTGCATATTCAGGGGGGTGTTCCATAAACCAAGTTTACCAAATAAGTCAGGCTTATTTCAGCTAGTCTGACTTATTGTCACTTGATTTGTCTCAAAATAAGTCAGACTAACTGAAATAAGCCTGACTTATTTGGTAAACTTGGTTTATGGAACACAACCCTGGTCTGTTTCGTTTTGTTTAGCTTTTCTTTGCTTTGATTTTAGTTTGTTTTGGTTGCATCTGGTCTGATTTTTGGAGAAAAAAACTGTACAAAATATAGAATTCTCGTTTGGGAAATGTTTTTGTTTTGGAATTGAAATAAAAAATTGAAAAAAAAACACTGTAAAATTCTCAAGACAAAATCCAAATCTAGATAGAATTTGGGAAAGGTTTTTGTTTTGTTTTGCTTTGCTTTGTTTTTAGTTTAGTTTTGTTTGGTTGGATCTTTGGTCTGATTTTGAAGGAGAAAACACTGTAGAATTCTCAAGACAAAATCCTAATCTAGACAGAATTTGGGAAAGGTTTTTTTGTTTTGTTTTGTTTTGTTTTGTTTTGTTTTGTTTTGTTTTGTTTTGTTTTGTTTTGTTTTGTTTTGTTTTGTTTTGCTTGCTTTGTTTTGTTTTTAGTTTAATTTTGTTTGGTTGGATCTTTGGTCTGGTTTTAAAGGAAAAAACACTGTAGAATTCTCAATACAAAATCCAAATCTAGATAGAATCCGGGAACGGTTTTTATTTTATTTTGCTTTGTTTAGATTTGTTTTTATGTTTTGTTTGGTTGCATCTTTGGTCTGATTTTGAAGGAGAAAACACTGTAGAATTCTCAATACAAAATCCAAATCTAGATAGAATCCGGGAACGGTTTTTATTTTATTTTGCTTTGTTTAGATTTGTTTTTATGTTTTGTTTGGTTGCATCTTTGGTCTGATTTTGAAGGAGAAAACACTGTAGAATTCTCAAGACAAAATCCAAATCTAGATAGAATTTGGGAAAGGTTTTGTTTTGTTTTGCTTTGCTTTGCTTTGCTTTGCTTTGCTTTGCTTTGCTTTGCTTTGCTTTGCTTTGCTTTGCTTTGCTTTGTTGGTTTTGTTTTGTTTTTAGTTTTGTTTTGTTTGGTTGGATCTTTGGTCTGATTTTGAAGGAGAAAACACTGTAGAATTCTCAAGACAAAATCCTAATCTAGACAGAATTTGGGAAAGGTTTTTTTGTTTTGTTTTGTTTTGCTTTGCTTTGCTTTGCTTTGCTTTGCTTTGTTTAGTTTAGTTTTGTTTTGCTTTGCTTTGCTGGTTTTGTTTTGTTTTTAGTTTAGTTTTGTTTGGTTGGATCTTTGGTCTGATTTTGAAGGAGAAAACACACTAGAATTCTCAAGACAAAATCCTAATCTAAATAGAATTTGTTTTGTTTAGCTTTGTTTTTATGTTTTGTTTTGTTTTGGTTGCCTCTTCTGGTCTGATTTTGGAGAAAAAACTGTAATGAACTGAAATGAAAATATAAAATTCAATAGAATTCTCATTTGGGAATGTTTTTTGTTTTGCTTTTCTTTGCTTTGTTTTGTTCTGTTAAAGTATTACACATTCTTTTTTTGCAGGCACACACATAGTATGGGATTTGTTGAACTGTGAGTGATAGTTTATAAATCTGCTGGTTTGTGCATGTGCATATTCTGTGTGGTCGTGGTCTGATTGCTCATAATTATTGAGCACATCAAGTAATTTACATATATTCATTAATAATGTAATGGAGAAGACATCTAAAGACATCTGCCTTTCAGCAGTATTAAGATATAGGTTATTTCTTTAGAAAAAAATGCTTTCATTTGGCTTGGCAACATAGCAGAAAAACAAACATTCGATGGAGGGATGAGCGCTGAGGTCATCTCTGAGGTACTATTCAAATCACAGTGGATCATTATGTCATATGACGTTAACACTCCCACCCACATTCCTTCAGCTCCAACCCCCGTTATTTGGAAATGCACAACATTTCAATCTAATACTCGCTTTCTAAGAACAATTGATGAGCAGCAGGATCAGAATGCATGTTCAGCAGGTTATGACCGGTGTCATTAAATCTGTTTAGCACTAATTTATCAAGAAACCTGTCCAAAAGGTGTGGTGTGACCTGTGATTTGTCTGGCTGATATGCAGTTGCGTATCACTTTGATTAGCAGGAGGGTGCGGCCCACAGAAAGAGATGGACACATATTGCTGCACTCTCTGTTTTACTACAAAACAGGTTTGACTGGTGGCCAAAGAGATTCACTGTGTTCATTGATTTGAATCAAAACAGTTGAGGAAAGCCCAACAAAATAACTTGGCATGATACAGACATGCATTCTCAAAAACAGCAATCTATCTAAATGAGATCCTAATCAAAATGTAAAAAGATAAGTGTTTCTTAACTGTTAGAACAGGGTGTGTATGTAATTAAGAAACTGAAATGATGTATCTATACATAGATACAGTTAAATGGGTAGGATACACTCATTACATATTTGTAAGAGATTCAAGCCTGGTAGTAACAGGTGATTCATTAACAGAAGGTGTGAGTGAATTGTGTGAATAGGGAGGAGACAGAGAGATAAACAGAGATGAATGAAGAACAATACAAAGATCACACTGACTGGAGAAACAGCCAAACTGTGAGATAAGGGAAAGTCTGAGGTGTGCAGTACTAGTGTACTGTTTACTCCATACTGTATACTAAAAAAACTGTAAAAAAACGTATTTTAAACAGTGTTTTATCACACAATTTTTTCTTTGTTTCTTGCAATTCTAGGAAAAAAAGTCAGTACTGAGAGAAATAAACACAATTGCAAGATATAAACTCAGAATTGTGAGATATATACACTCAGTTCTGAGAAAAAAGTGACAACTATGAGAAATAAACTCACTATATCTTGTTAATTTTGTAATTCAGTTCATTGTTTCTGCTATGGAATAAAAAAATAAAAAGGTAACTGCAACTTTTAATCTTTTAATTCTGAGCTTTTCTTGCGATTGTGAGTTTATATTCTGAGTTAAATTCTTCTATCTAATGCACTTTCAGAGTACAAAATGATGAGCTTCAACCCTTGTTCCTTAGAAAACTTAAGTCTAAGTCTTAAGTCTAAGTTTGGATTGTACCTAAACTTTAAAGGCAACTCAACCCTCTTTTTATTTGTAATATACTGTCTCAGTCTAAATTACATTTACACTGGTGTTTTAGAAGCCAAACAAATTAGAATATAATAACAATAATAACAATTTTATATTATTGTTATCATTCCTATGCAGTGTTGTGAAAGTTACTTCCAAATTGTAATACATTATATATTACTAGTTACTGTCTTTTAAAAGTAATTAGTTACATTACAATATTACTGTCTCTAAATTGTAATGCGTTACACTACTTTTAAGTTACTTTTGAGTTACTTTCATCAAAATATCCACAGATTATAAAATGCCAAAATATAAGTTTATAGCGGCTCATTATACATTAAGTTTAGGATAGCTAGCATACAATTATAAAAACATATTTAGGTAGGCCTACCGGTATGTCTATTAATGCTACGTTGTAGTTTAGGTTATACACGGATAAGCACAAACCGCATTAATACATTCATAAATAACACCGGTAAATAAAGTGAAGTGTTATAATGTACAAACATTAAACACAATAAATAGCCTATAGGCTATTTTAAATGGTTTTCAGAACAAAACAAGAATATAAGTTGCTAAACAAGCCAAAACGAATGAGGGTAAAAGCGAAACTAAAAGCAAACGGCATTGTTCTGACGCAGAACTCTCATTCGGCATGAATCCAATTAAACGTGTCCATATTCGTGATGTATCTGAATGCCAAACTATTATGTAAACCAGGATTTGTACTTAACGCGCTTATAAAGCGTCCTCCGCACATGAGCAAATATGTGACCCTGGACCACAAAACCAGTCTTAAGTCGCTGGGGTATATTTGTAGCAATAGCCAAAAATACATTGCATGGGTCAAAATTATTGATTTTTCTTTTATGTCAAAAATCATTAGGAAATTAAGTAAAGATCATGTTACATTAAGATTTTTTGTAAAATTCCTACTGTAAACCTATCAAAATGTAATTTTTGATTAGTAATATGCATTGTTAAGAACTTAATTTGGACAACTTTAAAGGTGATTTTCTCAGCATTTAGATTTTTTTCCACCCTCAGATTCCAGATTTTCAAATAGATGTATCTCAGCCAAATATTGTCCTATCCTAACAAACTATACATCAATAGAAAGCTTATTTATTGAGCTTTCATATGATGTATATATCTCAGTTTTGTAAAATTTAACCTTATGACTGGTTTTGTGGTCCAGGGTCACATATGTGTTTTGCCCAAGCTCAGGCGGAACGGCACGGATTGTACTACGCATTACGCACATTTCATTTTACCAGTGTTTCTATATTTGATTGACTGTATTTTATTTTTATAATTAACAGACTGCAACTTTTGCAATGCTGTGTGTGCGTGAGGCGCCGCCGCAATCGAATAGCAGAACAACTCCATCATTTCTGGTCATACAGATCATTTAAAACTGCAATGCCTCTACTTTTATTTCTGTCATCTCGGTTTCCTTTCCGTGAACTTTCGTAGCGCACCGCTCCACACAAAAATGAACCAAACTCAGCAGCACATGTCACTCAGTCTTTTCCTTTCATTTTGTCTGTTCATAAAATCTGTTAATTGGGCTATTTATGTCAGATATATTTCGCGTATTCATTCATTTTATATACAGACTATGATTTAATAAAAACAGATTTTGTCATTTTTAGCTTAATTTTTGTGGCTTGTTTGCGCTTGTCCGTCATTTTCTCCAGAAGGGGTTCAGAAAAAAAATGGCAGCTGGCAGCAGGAAGTACCTGCCATTGACAGCCGGAAGCCAGTTACTGGCATTCGGAGGGTAGGAGGGACCTGCCACTTGGTGACAGCCAATCAGCATCGACCAACTTGGCAGCAACCAATCATGTGCAACTACGACAGACACGAATGGCAGTGTTTGTTGGAGCGGTACATTTTGAAATTAATGATCGGAGTAATGAATTATTGTTGCCTTGTATGTTTGATTTTAACTTTTATGATAGCGAACGACAATGTAACTGTCTACTATAGTTAATCGTTAATCTTAGTATGTTAGTGGGCTACCATTAACTTAAAAAATTTTGTTTACTATTAAAAATTAACATGATCAAATAATCTGACATCATACAAAGCCTGTTACGAATTTAAAGGCTTTATTAAACAACCGCAACAATGTTGTTTCTTGAAATACTACAAATGTAAAACCGAACCTTCATAATACAGTTTAAATTATTACAAAATAAAGGTAATAAGCCTGTGTACTTTTGTAATTCTGTCTTTAATCAGTTTACTGAATTTTTGAATATATATATATATATATATATATATATGGTCTCTAAATTTTTTACACACACATATTATATATATATATATATATATATAGCCATTTAATGATACTTTTATTTGATAGATTTAATCGTATAGTACACAGTAATGACTTATTATATAAAAATTGGTATATATTTGTTATAAGTTTATATACGTTTTTTTTACTATATATATAGTTGTTGTTGTTTTCTTCCCCTCTGAGCGACAGCTGACGTCCGGTTTTAGTGGCAGCCACTTCCTGCTGACAACTGACAATTTTTCGCTGAACCCCCTCTCATTTTTTCTCTTCTCCGACTCCGCAGCTCTCTATTTCTCCATTTCTCCAACGGGAGTGCGTCTACCTCACAAATGTAGAATCCGTCTCTGCAGTCATCTCAACCATCGAATTCCAGCAACAGGAAGACAAAATATTTTACTCGTGGACTTTTTTTAATTCACAAATTAATTTTGAGTTCAAATATGTTGATGTAACTTGCATTACTGAGATTGTAACGAGTAATATTATTACCCAAATTGTATTAGTAATGCGTTATATTACCGAGTTACAGCAAAAAGTAATAAACTATTGTAATATATTACTTTTGTAATGCGTAACTCCCAACACTGTTCCTATGGCAGTAATTAACCATATATTGTAAAACAACTGCACTGTAAAATAAATGAAAATGAATATTTCCAGGTATATTATTTTTGCTTTACACTACAGTAGGGAAATTACAATACTCCTGTCCTAATTTCTACACTTGAAAAATATATTTTGAATTTGGACTGCAGTACCATTACCCATTTAAAACGCTAACTGTCAGCAATTCATACTGCACTTTTAAGCTTTTATTTTGACAGAAACGGCAGTACAGCTTTTATTTTGAAGGAAAACTCCAGCTTTAGAGAAAGCAGGCATACAAAAATGCATCTCACTACAAATCTAGTGAAATGCTGTAATCATCTGCTGTGAAAATAAAGCACAACTAGTAGCCACTGCATTCCCAAACAACACAGGAAATAAATGAGTTCACTGTGAACTGAGCTGTTCTGAGCTGCGAAAAACACCGGGTCACAAGATGATCGCCTATAAGAAGTGCACGATTTGCTTTGAAACACAGCGAAAACTTGATGAAAGGATTAAGCCATATTGTGCTTTCAGTTTTAGTTAATTTGACAGATAATGTGCCAAAGCATAATGGACCAAAACACAACTTTAAAGACCTTTTATGTTAGAATAAGAAATTGTAATATATATTTAAAATGTACACTTTTTTTAGCCTGGAAGACCTATTTATTTGTTTTCTAACAATTTTGATTTTATATCTCTGAATTCTGAGATAGTAGTCGTAATTCCTTTATTTGGTAGAAACAAGCTTCTATAATTTTGAACATAGTTAAGTTATGAGGAAGAAAGATATAGTTAAACAATGCTACCAAGAGACTGATTTTTCTCTCTTCCAACTCTTGGACTTTTTTTCCCTTTTCTCCTCTTTCTTTCTAGACACACCCACACATACTGGGTCTGGCCTGCAGAAATAGCTTTGAGTTGTAGAAACTCTGAATCACGAACACACAGCTTCCAATAATACTGCAACGGTTGAAATTCTTCCATGGATTTCCCATGCAATCCAAAAATAGCCAGGACCTAACCAGAGAGAGGCTGCGTTTGCCGCCATATTCATTCCATATGTTTAGATACTTTGGAGAGGAAGGATATCATGTCTGCTATTGTCAGGAGTGAGAAATCTCCACCCAACAACCAAACACTGCATACAAAAGGCCTTGTATAAACATGTATCAATTAGTTATATCATAAAGTTCCATTGTTACTTGCCAAGATACAAACTACTCATAGTTAAGTAACTTAAATATGTAACAAAGCTAGTCTCTTGAAACAGTTCAAATAAAAAGCTGAAAGTAGCTTAAAGGGATAGTTCAACCAAAAATGAAAATTCTGTCATTAATTTCTCGTTCCAAACTTGTAAGACCTTTGTTCATCTTCAGAACACAAATTAAGATATTTTTGATGAAATCCGAAAGCTTTTTGGCCCTGCATAGACAGTAGGGGTGGAGCCGAACCCGAATACGGTATTCGGAAAAGCACAAATAGCGTGTTTTTTACAAATACTTATTTCGAACAAATACTTTAAAAAATATTTGTATTCGGGAACAAGAAAAACTTTATATCAAAAAGCTGCGTTTCCTCATGCACTGACTGCGGTCTCATGAGGAAACGTAGCTTTTTGATATAAAGTTATAATTATAATAATGGATATAATTAAAGAATACTTACACTATAACGTAAATTATAAGTGTTAACGCACAAAAAAAAAAAAAACAGGATTTTACACCTATTTTGAATTTTACTCGAATACAAATACAAATACAAATACTTTTCCCCCCTCAACAAATACAAATACCGGCTGCTTTGCACACCCCTAATAGACAGCAAGGGTTCTTCCACGTTGAAGGCCCAGAAGGGTACCAAAAACATTGACGAAATAGTCCATTTGACATTTGTTGAATAAAACTGTGTTGTTGTTGTTTTTTTTTTTTTTGCGCAAAAAAAGTTTTCTCTCGTAGCTTTATAAAATTAAGATCGAACCACTGATGTCACATGGACTATTATGTTGATGATCTTGGTACCTTTCTAGGCATTGAATATGGAAGGACCTTTGCTGACTATGGAAGGTCAGAAAGCTCTCAGATTTCATCATAAATATCTCAGTTTGTGTTCTGAAGATGAACGATTAAGATCTTATAGGTTTGGAACAAAATGAGGGTGAGTAATTAATGACAGAATTTTTATTTTTGGGTGAACTATCTCTTTAAATAGCTGCATTACAGGGAAAATATGTTATTAAATATTTTTTCTTAACCATCACTGATACAATTCTTGAAAAGATGAAAATTAAAATGTTTTACTTAATAAAACATAATAAGTCATAGGAAATGTCAGTGATATCTGCAGTAAATTAGTCAGTTTAAGTGCTGCAGTAATTAGTACACACTTGATTACAAATGTGTAAAAATCTAGTACTTAATATGTCCTCCATAACTTCACATATACTACTGTGGATGACAACAACAACATGCATTTCACTTCTGCACTTTGCATCATACTTTTCATAGCATTTGCCAGCTCTGAGACACTTGCGATCAGAATCAGCCATTTTAGAGAACTGTGTAATTACTGTATACGATTACTTCCAGAATCAAAATTTCCTGATAATTTACTCACTCCCGTGTCATCCAAGATGTTCATGTCTTTCTTTCTTCAGTCGCAAAGAAGTTAAGGTTTTGGAGGAAAACATTTCATAATTTTTCTCCATATAGTGGACTTTGCACTATATTGTTTACATGTTTACATGGTTTGCACTCTCTACCATGTGCCCTTACTTGTATATTGTGTTCTTCATTTTATATATTATGTTTATTTGTATTTATTCTTTGTATCTAATGTTACTGTTTGTATTTAATGTTTCTGTTTGTATTTAATGTTACTTGTATGCACCATGGGTCTGAGAGTAACGCAATTTCAATTCTCTGTATGTCCTGTACATGTGGCAGAATTGACAATAAAGTTGACTTTGACTCAGTGGGGACCAACGTGTCCAAAAGGTCCAAATTGCAGTTTCAATGCAGCTTCACAGGGTTTTAAACATTCCCAGTTGAGGAAAAAGGGCCTTATTTAGTGAAATGATCTGGCATTTTCTAAAAAAAAAAAAAAAAAAAAATGTTTATACTTTTTAACCACTCCAACGTGATTACATAATGCGTGAAAACGTAGACACGTATCGCAGAGCTAGTGCAAGATGACCATTTGTGGTTAAAAAGTATATACATTTTTATTTTTGATAGAAAATGACTGATTGTTTCGCTAGATAAGACCCTTATTCCTTGGCTGGGATTGTGTAGAGTTGTTTGAAGCTGCATTGAAAATGCAATTTGGACCTTCGACACATTGATCCCCATAGAAGTCCACTATATGGAGAAAAATCCTCAATGTTTTCCTCAAAAACCTTAATTTCTTTGCGACTGAAGAACGAAAGACATGAACATCTTGGATCACATGGGGGTGAGTAAATCATCAGGAAATTTTAATTCTGGAAGTGAACTAATCCTTAAAACCAAAGCAAAACAAACAAAAAAAAACATTAACTACAAGTACAAGTTTGCACACTGAAATAAACTTGTTTTTACAATCCATATTTTGTTTAGCAGTTTGTTTTACATTCACAACTTCCTGCCATATCTGACATACCAGAGTATATTCAAGCTGACAGATTTATTGTTGAGTTGAGCGTTTGAAGTAACTTTGCCCTCAGCAATAACGTGAAACATTTTTCATCAGCACGCATGCCTATGAAAATATGCATGTGTAGTTTTACAAACAAAACAAGAAAAAAAAAAATGTGAATGAACTTCCAAGTAACTTCCACTTTCTTTTCCAAGGTAAGATGTTTTATGATGATTGTCTTTTATAAATATTTATGTGACAAGTCTTGTCTTGTATGTTTTTAGTATGCTCATTCTCATAATAAACTTACAATAAACAACTGCTCGTTTCCCACATGTTTTGCTTGATGATAAGCTTACTAGTAATCATATGCTGTCTCTTCAAAAGTCACCATAGTAACGTATCAAACTTTCAATTGCAGTGTAGCAGAGGCCAGGAAACACGTGAATCTGTGTCAGTAGTAGTTTGTGTTCTGTGGTAACCCTGTTGCTATAACAACTAGAGGCGTGGCCTCTGGTCAGGTGGCCATTGGGGAAGTACTGAGCAGACATGTGGTATGAAAAAAAGAGCTCAACCACTGAAAACCACTGAATATTTCACCTCTGAGGAATCTTCCTACTATCAGATTGCAGCTTTTGAACAAATGCTGCAGATGTCTGTGCTGCTTTTGTTTAGACTCACTGAGATTGGAGGTTGTCTGAAAATATCCCAGATCCAAGTTTTTGACATTTTTAAAATGCCTTAAACCATTTGGGATATCACTTACGTAAATTCAATGTCTTACTGAGTTTTGATTTACAAAAATTTCATGACAACGAGTGAACGTGTGGCCACACGTGA
Source organism: Garra rufa (assembly GCF_049309525.1). Classification (NCBI taxonomy): domain Eukaryota; kingdom Metazoa; phylum Chordata; class Actinopteri; order Cypriniformes; family Cyprinidae; genus Garra; species Garra rufa. Next base: position 5,340,451 of record NC_133378.1, on the reverse strand, counting down.
CTTTGTGTCCATTTATTTCCATTCATACGCATGCAAATGAGTGGCTTGCTGGCCAAGGGCCACAGTGAGAGTGTTTCAGGCCAGCCTTTCTTTCTTTTCTGCAATTTTACTATTTGTTTATCTTTTAATCTTTTTTCTTATACCTGACACTTACATATTTGGCTTTCTTTATAATAAGGTTTCATTTGTTAACATTAGTTAATGTGTTAACTAACATATATAACATATATAACTAACACTATAAAAATACAGTCGTTCATTGTTTGCTCATGTTAGTTCAAAGTGCATTGACTAATGTTAAACACAACTTGCGATTTTAATAATGCATTAGTAAATACTGAAATTAACATTAACTAAGATTAATAAATGCTTTAGAAGTTCATTCTTCATGTTTTTTTTTTTTTGTGTGTGTGTGTGTGTATTGGTATATTAGTAAATTGCTGGTTTATCATCAAGATAATGTTATTTAGTGGGCTAACGCTATGCAAATGTATCAGTTTGAATGCGTTGAAATCTACAAACCAAGCAATAATGTTTGCATCACATGCCATATTTTTAAAAAATCATATTTTGTTATTAAAACCTTCAATTAACAAAAAAACGAAGGGAAAAGAAAAAAGAGAAAGAAAAAGAAAAAGGAAACTTTTAATTAAAAATATCAGTATTTCAAATTTGATACTGAGATTAAATGCATTGTTAAAAATAAAAATTGTTTGATTTGTGGTGGGACCAGTTAAAATGTTTGATGGGCAAGTAAACATCACAAGTGGTGAATTTATTTTGAGGCCTATAAGCATATCTTTGGTTAAACATTGTTGCATTCTGATGTATACAGTACATCTGTAGATTTACAGTACTGTTAAAAATGTAGGCTTGGTTACATTTTTGAAAGTCTTTTATGTTTACCAAGACTGCACATATTTGATCATGACTACAGTAAAACAGCAATATTGTAAACTATTATTACAATTTAAAATAACTCTTTTCTATGTAAACATATTTTATAATGTATATTTTATTTCTGTGATGGAAAGCTGAAATGTCAGCATCATTACCCCGGTCTACAGTATGGAAGTCTGTTTCTGCCATTGAATAACTTTTTTTTCTCAGAATTGTGATAAAAACTCATAATTGTGAGTTATAAAGTCAGAATTGTGAGATATGAACTTGTAATTGTAAGTAATAAAGTCAGAATTGTGAGATATGAACTTGTAATTGTAAGTAATAAAGTCAGAATTGTGAGATATGAACTCGTAATTCTGAGATATGAAGTCATGAAGTTGTGTGATATAAACTTGCAATTGTGAGTTATAGTCAGAACTAAGACATAAAGTCACAATAACATTTTTCTCTAAATTGTGAGATATAAACTCGCAGTTCTGGCTTTTTTCTCAGAATTGTGTGACATTAATTTGCAAGTGCCAGAATTGTAAGATATGAACTCACACTTCTGATGTATTAAGTCAGAATTGTGTGATATAAACTTGAATTGCGAGTTATAAAGTCAGAACTGAGACATAAAGTCGCAATCCTGACTTTTTTTCTCAGAATTGTAAGATATAAACTTGCAATTGTGAGTTATAAAGTCAGAATTGTGAGATATGAACTCACAATTGCGAGTTATAAAGTCAGAACTGAGACATAAAGTCGCAATTCTGACTGTTTTTCTTAGAATTGTGATATAAACTAACAATTGTGAGTTATAGTCAAAACTGACACATAAAGTCGCAATCCCGACTTTTTTTCTTAGAATTGTGAGTTATAAAGTCAGATTTGTGTGATATAAACTTGCAATTGTGAGTTATAGTCAGAACTGATACATAAAGTCACAATCCTGACTTTTTTTCTCAGAATTGTGTTATAAAGTCAGAATTGTGTGATATAAACTCACAATTGCGAGTTATAAAGTCAGAATTGTGTGATATAAACTCACAATTGCGAGTTATAAAGTCAGAATTGTGTGATATAAACTCACAATTGCGAGTTATAAAGTCAGAATTGTGAGATATAAACTTGCAATTGCGAATTATGAAGTCAGAACTGAGACATAAAGTCACAATCCTGACTTTTTTTCTCAGAATTGTCTTATAAAGTCAGAATTGTGTGATATAAACTTGCAATTGCGAGTTATGAAGTTAGAATTGAGATACAAAGTCACAATTCTGAGACATAAAGTCTTTTTTCTTAGAATTGTGATATAAACTAACAATTGTAAGTTATAAAGTCAGAATTGTGTGATATAAACTCGTAATTGTGAGTTACAAATTCAGAAATGTGAGATATAAATTTGCATTCTGACTTTTTTCTCAGAATTGTGTGATATTAACTCACAATTGCGAGTTAGAAAGTCAGAATTGTAATATAAACGCTCAGTGCTCAAAATTAGACTTTATAACTCGCAGAATTGCAAGATTTAAAAAAATTGCAAGATACAAACTTGTAGTTTATAGCTCACAAATCTGACTCAAAATTGTGACTTCATATCTCACAAATCTGAGAAAAAAGTAAGAATGGCAAGTTTTTATCAAGCAATCCTAAAAAAAATCAGAATTGTGAGACAAAAAGTCACAATTATGTTTTTTTAATTTTTTAAAAACAGGCCTCACATGGATCTTCCAGAAATCATTCTAATATCCTGATTTGCTGCTCAAAAAACATTTCTTTTTATAAATGTTGCATTATCAAACACTTGTTCTGCTAAATATTTTTAAAACAGAAGCTATAGAGTGTGACATCATTTCCTGTTTCCTGCATTCTAATTATCAACACAGAAGCCATAGAGCGTGATATCATATCCTGTCGCCCGCATTCGAAACAGGGTCAGTAATTTAGCATGAAATAAAGTGTGACGCACCTTGAGGGTGTGCTCAGTAAGTTAGCTGTATGTGCCTATGTGTTTTGGGTGTAGTGGGGTGTCTCCGATTTCACAAAGATAATCAAACACAGTATATGCTGAGTGGATGAAATCATTCAGCGGTGAAGCAAAACTAAAAGCATCAAGCAATATTGAAATCTGAACCTTGAAAGCATGAAATATCATTGTTTGGCAGAACGCAAAGTTCACACTATTCATTGTTCTCTGCTGGGGTGTGAAGTGGCCATCAAAAGGCCATCTTCATTCACAGCTCAGCTGATTCTAACAGTATCAGTCACTTGATGAGATCAGATATGATCAAAGCTCAAATTAGAGTGATTCAATTAGATTGCCAAGTTTCAGTCACGGACAATTGCCAATTGTATACTGAGTCAAGTACAGCAGGAATATTAGGTTATTCAACATGATTCATAACTTAATTCTTAGCTCTGCAAAAAGAATGTGAGAAACATATGTTTACAAACACATACAGAGCTTTAGAGGAAGGATTGGCATGTTCACAATGTGACATTAAATGTCACAAAAAGTGACTTTGTCAGTCACCATACTTGCGCAAAAAGAGGAATCTTATAATTAAGCAATCTTTGCGCTTGTTTGTTGTTTTCTTGCTGATTATGAGATAAGATACAGGGAAGGACAGCTAAATGTCCTGGGAGAGTTCAGAACACAACAGACACACCTGTTCTTACATTCAGAGAATGTTAGAAAACATTCCACTTCTAACTACTAGTTACGGTCCACTTTGTGTTCGCAGTTCAGCGGGGTACAAATCAAAAGATGTGCTGCATTGTGCATTACAGAGCGACACTGTTGTAATTCTGAGGCGCATTTTCACTTTCTGGGTAGAGAGTGTGAGTCATAGGCACACTGTCTTCAAAAATATCTTAGTTTCAGTGGCATGAATGCTTCCTGCAGGGCTCTCCTTAAAGGTTGTACCAGCGATTTCTAGCCTAAAACATAAAGTGTCAATTTCAGCTGACCTTTCTTCACGATCCGCTCGCTGCCTGCCCCATAAATTGTCTGTGAAAAAACCGCGTCTCTCTGGTCAGTCTAGGGTCCGAGATATGCCAAAAAAACAATCGGCGCTATCAACTATTCCACAGATAAACAAACAGTGTTCCAACCAATCAGCGTCAGGGGTTTGGTGTTGTGGACTTTCGTACTGGTGCTGGGACGTGAGGGAGGCGGAGCGAAAGTCCACAACACCAAACCCCTGACGCTGATTGGTTGGAACACTGTTTGTTTATCTGTGGAAAGGTTGGTAGTGCCGATTGTTTTTTTGGCATATCTCGGACCCTAGGCTGACCAGAGAGACGCGTTTTTTTCACAGACAATTTATGGGGCAGGCAGCGAGCGGATCGTGATGAAAGGTCAGCTGAATTTGACACTTTATGTTTCAGGCTAGAAATCGCTGATACAACCTTTAAGAAACTTCAATAGGCCATTTTGAAAAGCTGGTACAAATAGCTACAAACAACCTAGAAATTCGATTTGTGTTCATATTACGTATTATGTTCTTAGTATTTTGTCATGTTTTCTGTAAAATATCAGATGCACGCATTTAAAAACGGATACACTTGCTGTAGAATATTAAGACTTGTTTAGCTTACTAACTAAATAAGACTTTTTCCTACCCCACTGACAAATTTAGTTATTTTTTATGTAATAAAATTAATACATTTTATTGTTTCAATATTTATGTGAGGAATAATTGCTCTGCTTCGCGTTGTGGCCGCATCTCCACCTTGGGTGTGCATTATTTTCTAAGTATTCAGTGTGTTTACCACACCTCAAGACATCAATCAGATGATATATTTCAAGACATTTGTCTGGTTTTTGTCATTAAAACGCTATTGTGAGTAGGATTATTTTTCTTATGCAGCTCATCCAACACCTCCATTTCTAATTCCAAAACGCCATTTTAGACCTAGTAACAACGCTTGAGCCATTGATAGCAGACTAATACAGTGACCAATTAAGTTTTTCGACAGTCAGACAGACGGAAAAAGAGAGAGAGAGCCTTACAAAAAAATAGTTTATTCGAGTGTGCTATTAGTATACTTCTTTTAAACTAAAATAGAATACTAATACTTTTAGTCTACTTTTTATGTACTTCTCAGAAATGGGCTTTATGTACCTCTCTGAAATATACTTAAAATGACATTTAGGTATATTTGACTTATTCTTAGAAAAAGTCTAAATATATTTGAGCTATACTTGTGTGTAAAACACATGAGAACAAACACAAGTGAAGAAGAAACTGAAACAGCAGATGCTTCCACATATAATATAACACAATCGTCAGACATAAAACAGCATCAAAATGTCGTCCAATGAAGAGGTAATAATGACTGTCAAGCTTTGGGGTGTTGATCGACTCGTGATCGACGTTTTGATTATATCATTCGGAATCCCATTCATAGTCTTTTTTTCAGCTTTTTGTTAAAAATGCTGTTTATTTCTTTATTTTTTATTTATGAAACTTACCCACATTCAAGTGTTTAAAAAAAGAATAAAATGTTTTTGGTTACAAGCAGATACCCTGTTCTTTCTTTTGATGTTTTGTTCAGATATCCATATAACAAATTATACAAATTAATATAAATAGGGTCTTAGTAGTATACTTAAAGTATGATGTAAAGTTCACTTAAATAAAACTTACAAGTATGCATGCAGTACTGAACTATTAGTTTACTGAGACTATACTTCAGAGTGTACTAAAAATGCTACAAGTATTTAATTAGAAAACCGTCAGTATACCTATAAGTTCACTTTTAGTGTAGTTGCAGTACAAGCTAAAAACACCGATGTAAACTAGTTGTGTACTCAAAGGTTACTACTGTTATACTTAAAGTATATGTTAAAGTATACTTTTATATACTAAAAAGTGGGCCAATTTAGTCCCAAGGAGTATTGAAATAGTACACTTACAAGTATACTACTACTACACTGATATTTGTATACATACTACATCAAGTATACTAAAATATATAATTCAACTTAACTTTACTAAATAAAATAAACTTGAATGTTTGTCAGCCAATCAGATTCGAGAATTCAATGGCCCGTAGTATAAGAGATAATAGACTTTATTTATTTATGTATCTACAGTGTATATTGTTTTGTTCCCTTTGTAAAGTCACAATAAGATTGCTGTTTTCAGGCAGTTTGGATAGTGAAGGGCATGTCTGAAAAATAAAGCCATATTATATCTGCATGGAAAAAGTGAGCCTGGTCAGGTTTTCCCTGGTTCCTCTCAAAAACAATAGCCGGGATTCTGTAAACTTAGGAAAGACTAGTGCCTAAAGATATAACAACTCCGTGACTGAAAACCAGTTTAGGAGATGAAAGCAGAGAGGATCTTAAGATCAGTGATTAAATCAGTTTCTACATGATACAGTGATGAAAAGTCAACAGTCATTGTTTGAGGCACCAAAATGTATCACTCAGAGAGAAAGCATGTCACGTGCACCACATTAGGTCATTTTAGCAGAAGCTGCTCAGAAGCTTGAGTTGTACTCTGACTTAATTAACATTATTGATTTGAATAATGAGGCCTTTTAAATGCAACACTTGCCACGCCTGATGACCCAACCATTGAAACACCTGGTGATGAAATTAGAGTGGTCAATGGAAAGGACTGTGCTGGAGGAACAGGTCATGGCAGATCTAGCTTTGTTTGAGCAGATACTGTAATGCCTAAAGAATTAACAAGAATTCCAATGCATTGGTGTGGTCACCTGAAACATCTTGAATATTCAATAGCTAAAATTAAAATCAAAAGAAAACATGAGAGAAAAAAGGATTACATTTTATTTTGATAGTCCACTTTAGACATTTTACTAACTATACATAACTTTGCAACTACATGTCAACTAATTCTCATTCATTTTCAAATACATGTCTATTAACAGATAGACTGTTAGGTTAGGTTTAGGGTTAGTAGAAGTCAACATATACTTGCAAAGTTACTTATAGTCAGTATGTTGTATGTTGTGGACCCATCCAAATAAAGACATTAAGCAGACAGTCTACTAATACTCTAATGACTGCTAGTTGACATGCAGTTGCAAAGTTACTTACTGTTAGTAGAATGTCTATAGTCTGAGTAAAGTTTTACCGAAGATGTGAGAGAAAAAAGTCACATAATTAAAACTGGCGAAGGCCCAACCTTATCTTTATGGCTTCCTCAAAACTCATAGTCTCAAAACTCAAGCCTAATAAAGAGTCTTCATCATCTTTAAGCCATTTTTTAAAATACAGGCCTCTGGGTATTTAACCATAAACCCAGGAAGACCATAAACCTGATTAGCTTTAGGAGCTCTCTGGAATCCAGAGGCCTTCAGGACCTTGGGGGATAAATTTTAAAACCTGTTGAGTATTGCCTGCGTTAAACTGAGAAACTGTTGGTGTGGGACAGTTTCAACTAGGTTTGCCTATAGTCCTGTCTGTCAAGTTATGATTTGTGAAGTATTACAGTATGTAACATTCTTAATTTTCACCATGTTTAGTTTAACTTTATGAAGGTACTTCAAGATCACAGTTGTCTTGGGTGCTGGATGTAATGCTTCAGCACAGCTGGATGTCACATGCTACACTTTGTGCAACTTCCAGTGCTACGAGATAAAGCATGTCAGCTGTCACAGGGTTAAACTGAAATTTAAAGCCTTCCAGATGTCTTATTTGTATAGGCAAATCCATAGTTGCAAGCTATTTCAATGTGACTCATTGGCTTGTAGATTCTGGTGCTGCATTAGAGTACTTCATTACTACTGTTTAATATTATTAACATGTCCACACTGTGTTTTTGGGTTTTTATTAAATTAATCCTTATTTTTTTCACAGAACAACTAATATATTTTAACCAGAATTAGGTTCCAAAGGAACATTGAAAATGTAGAAGCAATTTTATTGCTTAAACCATTATAATTCCCTTAATTATAAACTTAATTATAAGTTCAAGTCATTTTGAATTACAAAAACATCTATGTTCTGGTTAGACTTTCTTGTTGAAGGAATGTAGGGATACGAGTGTTGAATTTCAACCACACCCACTTTCTACACCTAAGCACCGGCCAATGAGAGCCTGCTTTTGGCTCCTCCCACTCGGCAGCACATATAGTAGGAGGCAGAGTCTGCTGTTCTCTATCTGCTCGAGTTTCTCCAGCACAGCAGACAAGGCTCATATCTGCTGCTCTCGCTCCCCCTTGCTCCAGGTCATTCTCTACCAGCACAAGACAGAAAACACATCAGCAAGGATGTCTTTCGGCAAGAAAACCACCTACACCGTGAAGTCCTCTTCCTCTGGATCTGTCCCACGCAGTTTCAGCAGTATGTCCTACTCCGGCCCCAGTGCCACCCGACAGAGCTACAGTGTGCGCAGCTCCTATGGAGGTGCCAACCGTGGCATGGGATCTGGAATGGGAGGTGGTGGCTTCATCAGCAGCTCATCAGCCTACGGTCTTGGCACATCAATGGGCATGGGCATGGGCATGGGTGGCGGTGGCATAGCACCCATTCAAGCAGTCACCGTCAACAAGAGCCTCCTGGCACCTCTGAACCTGGAGATCGACCCCAACATCCAAATTGTCCGCACCCAGGAGAAAGAGCAAATCAAGACCCTCAACAACCGTTTCGCTTCTTTCATTGATAAGGTGGGTTGAAAGTTTCTTTCTTTGCCGTTTTTTCAATCAAAGTGTGTTTTGTCTAAAGTTTCTGCTTAGAACATCTCTAGAGTGGCATATAAAAGATATGTGGGATCAGATAAATTCTCATCAAAGAGAAAGAAACCACACTTATGGAAAGTAGAGAAAAGGGTGTGTACATGGTCAGAGCGTGATGGCTTTTCATTTGAATGGGATGCCCTGAGGCTCTTCTGAAGCCCTTGTGGAGAGTCCACACCCAAAAAAGGTCCTGCAGGACATGAAACCTATTACAAACTATAATCATTGCATTTCCAACCAAAAGTGGTCTATAGTAGAAGAAAAGACAGTCACATACCTAGATAGTTAATATTTAATTTGAAGAACTGGGGTCATGTTCTGGATAGCACTGGATGGGTTACATAACAGCGTTCAAGCCAAGAAGAGGAGGAAATATTCAGACAAACTTTTAAGCCTCTGTGCCATTCCTCTTAACTATAGTATGCTTTGCATGACATTATTTGATTAAAACAATGTTTTGAATGAGAAAGCTGATTAGTAACTGATTAGTCAAGTAGCTCAGTAACCTAATTGTGTGTGCAATGTTCACCTTGAGCTGTTAAAGCCTTATCACTGAATTATTTGCTCACCGCCCACCATTTACACACTCTTTCAAGAGACTCCAGCAGATATAGTTTCTTCCTGCCACCCCTTTGTAGATAGTCCCATTTTCAGAAAAGAAGTAGAAAACATGTGCATCTCTCATTATTTAAGGAAAACAGTACTTTCATTGTGAAGACCACTGAACCACAAGCAATATGTTGGCATATGGTCTCACTTCTGTGAGCTGGCGCAGAACCGTGATTCCAAAATGACTGTGCAGCATCGGTCTGGGGGCGTTTCTCTCTGAAGCTGCGCTTACTGCCAAGTATGGTTTTCATTTGTGCCTTGATTGAGACAAAACCTCTATTCTCGTCTTGCCAATGTAGGTACGTTTCCTGGAGCAGCAAAACAAGATGCTGGAGACAAAATGGGGCCTCCTCCAGAACCAGACAGCCACACGTTCCAACATCGACGCCATGTTCGAGGCCTACATCACCAACCTGCGCAGACAGCTCGACAGCCTTGGCAATGACAAAATGAAGCTGGAGGCTGACCTGCACAACATGCAAGGCCTTGTCGAGGACTTCAAAAACAAGTACGTACAATGGCTTTCACAAAAGCCTCATTTTAATTTGGCTGGACTTTCCGCCTGGGGGATGGACAGAGGCCAAGTATTGTCAAAGGAGGCTTTTGTGGTGCACTTAAGTGTTCCCAGGCTCTATAAATTCAAACTGAGGAAAAACATGTTTTAAAGGCCTGATGGGAGTAAATCCACTTCATTATCCAACATGAATTATGTAACTGATACAGAAACTGCATGGCTGCTCTAGTCACTCCCTTCCCATTGTCTAACATTTTTGAGATTTGAATCACATTATACGCATTTATACATAACATCCCACTGAAAAAACATGTCTGTTTCCTAATTAAAATGGGCGTAGGCATGAGATAGATTACAGCTATTGAACAAACATCCTCACAGCACCTTTCATAGATCTCTAGACAAATCTGATGGGCCGATTAATGTTAAGACACATGGGAGACACCGAAGTGAATCCAGAAAAACCTGATAAGCGTTTCTTATTACAAAGATGGAGCACTGCTGCCCCCTAGTGTACTTAAAACAAAAACTCAAATGTAATTTTCTTCACTTCTCCTCAGGTATGAAGATGAAATCAACAAACGCACAGAGTGTGAGAACGAGTTTGTGCTCATCAAGAAGGTTCGTAGATTGTCTATAACAATGTAATTACTCATAAACGCTTACTTTAATCTTAAATGATGACTAAATTATGATTGCTTTTTGTAGGATGTTGATGAGGCCTACATGAATAAGGTTGAGCTGGAGGCCAAACTGGAAAGCCTCACTGATGAGATCAACTTCCTCAGGCAGATCTTCGAGGAGGTAAATTATAGCTAGAGATTCCCACCAAAAAAAAAATTTGTTCACTTACTTACGACAAAATGCATTTTGATAACATTGTTCTCTCTTGTTGCGAACTTGTAGGAGATCCGTGAGCTCCAGTCTCAGATCAAAGACACCTCAGTCGTTGTGGAGATGGACAACAGCAGGAATCTCGACATGGACTCCATTGTCGCTGAGGTCCGCGCTCAGTATGAAGACATTGCTAACCGTAGCAGGGCGGAGGCTGAGATGTGGTACAAGTCCAAGGTGTGTTATCTTCTAAATATCATCCAAATTGTAACATTGTTCAAAACAACTTATTGAGGTACATAAGATATTAAATCTTAGACAACGTATGTTCTGTTTCACAGTTCGAGGAGATGCAGACATCTGCAACCAAATATGGTGATGACCTAAGATCAACAAAGACAGAGATCGCTGATCTTAACCGTATGATCCAAAGACTGCAGTCTGAGATCGATGCCGTGAAAGGACAGGTATGTAACTGCACAAACAAAACAATTATAATATTTGAATATTAAGTTTCAAATATTAAGTTTTGTAAGGTTACAGACATTAGGAGTGATACTAAGCACAAGTGTTTCTCATTTCAATAGCGTGCCAATCTGGAGAACCAGATCGCAGAAGCAGAGGAACGTGGAGAGCTGGCCGTCAGAGACGCCAAGGCCCGCATTAAGGACCTTGAAGATGCCCTGCAGAGAGCCAAGCAGGACATGGCCCGCCAGATTAGAGAATATCAGGACCTGATGAATGTCAAACTCGCCTTGGACATTGAAATCGCCACATACAGGAAGCTCCTGGAAGGAGAGGAAGACAGGTGAGTCAATGAAACACATGCTTGCTGTGAGACCTAGACCTTTTGAGATGAAGTTCTGTGCAGGAGTCTCATTACTTCTTGTTCTCTTTTTCAACAGACTGGCAACTGGAATCAAGTCCATCAATATCTCAAAACAGAGCAGTAAGTTGGACTCTTCCTTCTTCACATGACACTTCTTCTAACTATATGAAATGCAGAAGATCTAAGTTCTTTACCTTTCTGTCCTGATAGCGAGCTATGGTGGTTTCCCCATGGAAAATGCAGGCAGTGGCTACAGCAACTACTCTAGTTATTCCAGCGGCTACGGCTCTGGCGGTGGCTACAGCTCTGGTGCCGGCTACGGCTCTGGCGGTGGCTACAGCTCTGGTGCCGGCTACAGCTCTGGAGGTGGCTACAGCTCTGGCAGCGGCTACGGTGACACCGTCACTCAGACCAAGAAGAGCGTTGTGATCAAGATGATTGAGACCAAGGACGGCAGAGTTGTGTCTGAGTCCTCTGAGGTCGTCCAAGATTGAGCGAGCCCCCTTTCCCAATTCTGCCCTCTAAACTTCATGCCTCTTATACATTCCTGACCTTCCCTCTCAACCGTTATGACTGCAGCCAGCCCAAGGCACTCAACCGGAATGCAGTCATAAACCAGGTTGTAAAGCAATAAACCATTCACTCTGACCAAAGAATTCCAGAAGGACCAAATGCTCTCACTGCTCTTGTCGTGCCTTAAACCACATCACTAAAAACTCACGCCCTCAGGCCACTGCACAACAATACTGTCTTCAGATCTTACCTTGCACAACATGGCCACGTGTGTAGGCTGGACTATCCTCGATGTGCCACTAACATAAGCTAGTCATTTGGCTAATTTGCTCAACATGCTAAGAAAATGATTTCTACATTAACTATGAAGGGATATGTTTGCATTTGTGCTAAATTACTAGCATGTTAGTGGTAGATCCATGTGGTTTGCCTATTTAGTAGAGACTGTCATTTCATTGTACTCTGGCAAATAAGAAGTTGCCCATTGTATCCTGTTTTCTGAGGTGCTGTTTTTGCTACCAAAAATAAAGTGTTTACTTAAAACTTCACATCTTCATGTCTTCTTTTATGCTAAGTAGTCTACAAAACACACAGGAAGCTAAAGCCAAGCTTGGTTTGGCTGGTTAGCATGGTTCAGTTAATCCTTCCTGTCAGATGTCACCATTATTACTCTACACCATCAAAACAAAAATATTTCTGAAATGATATTAACAAGCTGTAATATTCTAAGTAAATATAAGTATTCACATTGTCTTTCTGATGATTGAGACATGTTGTACACGTGTTCCTGTTTCAAAATAAACCGAATCTATTCACGATGCGTTCGTGACCCCTAGAGGTTCATGGTGGAACTGCATGGTGCTTGTGAGCTGCAGATAGACAACTTTTTACTTTCATCTTATACAAGATGTGTTATTCATTATATTTCTTGGAAGGCTAGTTAGTCTACTTGTCACAGTAATTTAAATCATAGTGGTCTAACTGGCAACAAAGGTGGGGAAACCCTGGACAACTTCGTGCCACCCATTTTTCAGTTAATGCAGTTGCCAATGTCACATCTTACTCATGCATGATATTTTGACTCTGTGCTGTCTGACTCAAATTGTGACTCACTATTACAGTAGATTTCCATAAAAGCAGACAGATACATTTTGGCAAGAGAGCATCTGAATAAATATGGCTTAAGTAAACACAGTTGTTTCATTTGGAAAGCATTTGTGATCCTAGACTACAAAACCAGTCATAAGTAGCATGGGTATATTTGTAGCAATAGCCAAAAATGCATTGTATAGGTCAAAATGATCGATTTCTTATGCCAAAAATCATTAGGACATTAAGTAAAAGATATTTTGTAAATTTCCTACCATAAATATATCAAAACATATTTTTATTTAGTAATATGCATTGCTAAGAAATTCATTTGGACAAGGTGATTTTCTCAATTTTTTAATTTTTTGGCACCCTCAGATTCTAGATTTTCAAATAGTTGTATCTCAGCCAAATATTATCCTATCCTTATTTATTTAGCTTTAGATGAAGTATGAATATCAATTTAAAAAAATTGACCCTTATTTTGTTTTGTGGTCTATTTGTATTTTGTTTGTTTTTAAATTTTATTTGTATTTTCATTGATAACAGTGGTGATTAATACCAAATTGGTTGCCACTGGGGGAAAAAAATCTAAACAAACAATAGCATGCATGCATTGCTCTGAGAAATCTGTTTTGATAAAATATTAACTACAAAAACAAATTTATAATTAGGGCTATCAACCTTATTTTTTAATGTGGAAGTACGCTGTTTTCTGGTAATGTGTTAGACTTTCGGTTCATAAGATGTCATTAGAAATAGCGAGAAGTATAACGAAGTGCAGAAAAATGGTAAAACTGTTTGCACTACAAACCATTGTGTTCATAATTAAGATAATACATTAAAATAATATTGAAAGACGCAGCAGTTTGCAATATCAAGCAGCAAAACAAGCTGTTTTGAACAGCTAAAAATAGCTGGACACAGATGAGACCAGAAGCCACTCTCATGGGTAAAATAAGGTGGATAGTTGTATAACATTTATCACTTTTTAACCTCCTGAGACCCAGAAAAAAAAAAAGATTTGTGAATTTAGTATTTTTTCATACCATTACATTGTTTAGATCATTAGAAAAAAATTTGAAAATTAGCATTTTTGAAAAATGATATTTTATTCATATTTTATTCTAAGTTCTCTGTAGAGGACCCCAAATGATAACGACAATTTCTCTTTCTAATATCCTTCTGGTATCATCACACTATATAATGACAAGTGATTGGGAGTCGACTCCAAAAGAGTTGATTCCTTTACTCTGAAAAGCCTGTAGGGGTTGACTCTGGTAAAGGAATCAACTGTTGTCGACTCTATTGCGTCTCATGTGGCTCATTCATTCACTCATCCTTACATAATGAATGGCAGTTGAGTTCATTACTCAAACCTTTGTGGACATCTGGTGGTTAAAAGGATGAAAAGCACCTATATTCTAAGAGTTTGCAGTTGTTATAGGTCTATGTACGGTGACCGGGAGGGGACACCTTCGGTTCACTTAAGTTTGTCGTGGCCACGACATATAAACTCGTGGGAACATGATATTATGGCCACAAGATATTAAGGCCCAATCCCAATTCTATTTTCTACCCCTTCGCCTACTAGGGGTGTCAAAATTAATCGTTTTTACGATGCATCGCGATGCAGACAAGGACGATTCGGTATCGGTTCAGTAATAGACCATAACCGGTTACTCAGTCCCAGTGCCAGAACACGCGACCCGCGGGGCTTGTATGATTTTCTGGGAAGGGGGGTTGGGCTAACGAGGGGAGTACTCCACATGAATAAAATAAGTCTTCAGATTTTAACTGAAAGGATTATCGCCACTTTCTTTCCACAGCGGTGCATTTAACGAACTAACAAACATCATTTATTTGGTTGAAAAGACGAACTGAGCGCGTCTATCTGGCTCAGCACCGTTTTCTTTAGCTGTTTTACACAAATATAATGTTTTGTTGATATTGTGAGTGCACTTAATAACAGTAGTAGACCTTTTGCAGTTTTGAATGATGTATTATTCTTACCTTTATCAACAAAAATGGTGTATTTTAGGTTTCCATTGTTATTAAGAAAAAAATGAAAGTGATTGCTCTGGCGCTTCAATGTGCAGCTGCAAAGCCCGCTTTCGCTTTCACTCTCCGCGCAAACGATTGGATATGCGTCTAACCGCGCACATTTATCTAGGTTAAATGTTTAAATTAATATTCTGAAATGCATCAAGTGTTTTATGTCTATGGATTTTATTTAATGCAAGTCATGTTGGTTTGAGAAGGCTAAATTGATCAAACGTGCTCAACTCATTGCCGCTGACAGCTTGGTCGTTAGGTCATTACTTTAAAAATCAAAAGCTTGAATTTATCAAACAGAAAATGTTCCAAACATATTTCTAAATTAACTTAAAAAGGGAACAAAACGAAATCTAGCCACTTTGCCATTAGAATCCAAACTGAACTCTGTTAATGGCTGCAACACAAACTCTGTTCTGTCGGACAAAGATAGGGCTCGGGTCTGAGAGTCTCAGGCTGGG
This sequence comes from Garra rufa, assembly GCF_049309525.1. Lineage (NCBI taxonomy): Eukaryota > Metazoa > Chordata > Actinopteri > Cypriniformes > Cyprinidae > Garra > Garra rufa. The sequence goes on along the minus strand of NC_133378.1, from coordinate 5,324,949 downwards.
CTCGTGCTGGACTTTATTCGTTCCCTCGTTTCAATTAAATAAGATCTGAGCGGTAGAATCTCGGTTAAAATCGTACTCGGTTTAGTTTTTCACGTTTAAAATGACTATAGCGGCAGCTTTTATAGCAAAAGATATATTTCGCCACTGTTAAATATAATGGAGCCGTGATATAAGCTTCCCTCACGCTGACACTTTTCAGAAAAGATTAGGAACTCTACAACAAAACCAAAGCCCAGGTATTTACTTTTGTGTATTTGTTCTAAATGTTGCTGTTGTCTTCTGTGCCCAGTCTTTAGTTTTGTTTGATACATTCAAGAAGTGTTTTTCTTTGAGAAGGTAAGATTAAAGTTTCAGCTCATATATCTAACTGTTTGTATTTATTAGCACAATTGTATATATTTGAAGTAAAATTGAAAAATTAGTATGTAGTGCATCGTCAATGCATCGTGATGCATCGAGATATTGTATTGAACCGAATCGATGACATGATAATCGTAATCGAACCGAACCGTAAGACCACTGTCGGTTCACACCCCTATCGCCTACCCCTCACCCCTTCCCCTTGTCCCTTGAAACAAAGTGTAAAGGGGAAGGGCTAAAATATTTCCCCTAAGAAATGGGACACCACTACAACACTGTGATACGTCATCATAGGTTGTCGCTAGTTCCTAATGTTACGTCAGAGGACATGCGCAGATGTTTATCACTCATTCCAAGATGTCAAAATGTTGTCATGTTGCAAAAAGTACAAATGTACGGTGTACGCACCGTTCATTCACATGTGGCCGTAAGCAAAACAAACAACGCATTATCACATGCGCGGCAAATTGCTAATCAGTGTAGTGGTGCCTGGAGAAGTATATATGCTTCATTTGTGAATTTCGTTTTGAACTTTCTATTTGAACGCATTCGTTTTCTGGATCCTTGGACTAAAATGTTTACAGGGGTTCACTGGTTTAAGAAATTCTGATCGTAAAAATCAGCTTCCTTTTTATTTGTAAGGTATCATTTTTATTATTATGTACTGATTTAAATTACTGGTGCGGTGAGCGGGCTCCACGGTCCTGACTGCATCATCACTGCCTTTATTGGGTGTTTTGAGCGAATATTTACATTTATTCACATGACTGGATGAGGTGGACTGCCATGATTTTGGCGAATGCAGGACACTGAATAAAGCGCATCAGAGGGGATTTAAAAAGTGGAAGTGTGTATACACCGTATACCTGCGTACACCCTCCACTACACCACCGTTGTAAATTGCCGTGCCACCGGTCTTTCATGTTTCTAACATGCAGTCAAGTGTATATGACATAAAAATATATTTTGTAATATCGTGCAATCAGTGCTATCTGCTAGCAAACTTTAGCGATTTTTTTGCAAACGTTTATTTACAAAACAACACCATAAACACAAACACAAGCTTGAAGGTAATATACAATGAAACATTGTCATGAAAATCCTTATTAAAGGCAAAAATTACTTATATTTACGAGTCTGCTTGCTCGAGTGAGCAGCCATGTTGGAAATTTCTCTTAGCCCTTCGTTTGAAGTGAGGTCCTGAAAAATCTTCGTTTGGAGGGCTATCTGGCCCTTCCCCTTACCCCTACCCCTCCAACCAAAAGAGAAATGAGACACCCCTTCACGTGAACGCACCAAACGGAGGGGTAGGGCTAAGTGTAGGGGTAAGGGGTAGAATTGGGATTGAGCCTAATATGCTCCCTTATCCTTTTATATATTTTATTATGCACAAGTCAGAATAAGCATGTTGTTTGAATTTTTACATAAAAATGGTGTTACACTGAATGACAATGTAACATTATTTCAAATTTTGACATTTTATTCTCCAAAAACTTTTTTTAAACATTAAAAGTAGACACTTTACTTACATTTAATGTACTTTCTACGGACATAAAATCACTTTTGTACATTTCTTTTGAAGTGGACATTTTAAAGTCTTTGACCCATGTATAATTATCTGTATATAAAACAATAGACGTCTAGCTGAAAAGAAATCCAATGTTACCATTTCGACAGCTAAGTAAATGTGTGTGTGTGCGTGCGTGTGTGTGTGCATGTGTGTGTGTGTGTGTGTGTGTGTGTGTGTGTGTGTGTCTTCCCAGAGTATTTGGATCTTGTTTTCTTTGTCTTTTAGATCCAAATAAAAGTATTTTTGTGAGCATACACTTCCTTGGGATTCAGTAGAATAGTTTTGACTCAACTGTAACCTTAACACCAGACAGAAAATGAATGCATGTCACAAAATTTAATTTAATTATGTTTTATAACTGGGGTCTCAGAGACCCCCGAACCGAGCATAGGGTTAAACAGCTCACCCAAAATATTTTTTCAACTACCCATGTGAATTATTAATTATAATCACATACTTGTGTATTTTGTATTATTGATCAATATGTGAATCAGTTAACCAGGCTACAAATGAATTGAGTTGTTCTCATTGGCACAAATGAATTCATATGAGATATGGGGTGCTTCTACATATCTCGGATCCCATGTCATCAAATGTCGCTAAAGGCCGTCTTAATTGGAAAGATCCTTGGAAGGTGTTTTGTGTTTGCGTTTGGCGTCCTTCATTTAGCTGAAGCTGATGTATCCTTCGCGACATTGCAATTCACAAAAAAAAAAAAAGAGTCAGTACTGAGCTTCATTAAATGTAAGACAAAAATAATGTTTTTGGACATTAAAAACCATACGTTAGATGTTATCTTTTGTTTTGTGTAAATTACTTAACACTAAACTGACAATAACGTACTAAGCCAATGGGAGACTGCAGACCACTGTGATTCATTCTATTGCATTAATAGAAAGCCAAATAATATAAAGATTTGTAATGCAAAGTATTTTTCTAAAATGAAGTTTTATTAGTATTTTAGTGCTATGACGGTGAGGACGGGAACATATGTGTAGCCACGCAGACTTACTAGAGTCAAACTCATCCTGAAGGGCTGGTGTCCTGCAGAGTTTAGCTCCAACTTGCCTCAATACACCTGCGTTCAAGTCCACCTCGGACTGACAAGTATTAAGACATTAGGTGCTTTCAAGTCACTTTGGACGGAACAAGATAGCGATTTAGCCTCCCAAATTTGCATACTATCCGTCCTAAGTAGTATTCAAAAATAGAATTAGTATGTCCTAAATCGTAGTATGTTTAAAAAAAGTATTCCAAAGTTTACCGGATGGTCTACTACTTAACTTCAGAATTCGAAGTGCGGATCAGTGCGCACTCTAACGGCTAATATTGCCCACAACACATTGCGCGGTAAATGAGGATTCGATTAGAACTACAAACACGCATAAAAAGTGTTAAGAAAAACTACAAACATGGCGGATATGCGGCTAACAAACATGTAGAGAAAGGGGTTTAACTAGTGATAAATCAAAGTGTAACCTAATAAAAAATATTTATTTAATGTTATCCGCGTTATATTTCATGTGCAGCAACATTATGAACTTTTATAATGATAGGTTTGGTCATTAACTTTTAAATGCATTATAATGCAAGCACGAGCAGAGTTCTCGTGAAAAAAAGTGCCTCTTTTTTGGGTAGTAAATCAAATTTAACTAAATGTAGATAATGTTAACTGACAGGGCAGTTTAAACAGTGACAGGATTCAGGTTACTAATGTCGCGTTCCAGACAACCCGTAGCCCGTGTTTTCCCTACCTTCTACCAGTGAAAGTGCACTGGAACAGCAATCAAACCCGTGACTTCCCACTCGTGAACTCGTACTAGATCGATGTACTCCCAGTAGACCTTTCTCACAACTTCCGTATTTTGCACCGGAAATACGCAATTGCTGTGTAAACCTATTTCCGCCCCAGTATGTCGGTAACCAGTTAAACAACAAAGATGGCGAAAACATCGAGCAAGATTGTTTGTAACATCAAGACCACGACTGTTATATTGCTTTAATAAAGTTGTACATGTCCTCTATACTATCCATACATAACCTTATAACCCTAGTCCTCGGTCTAAGTGGACACACTAGTAATTTGTTAGCCTGATTGCTCTCTAACGTTAGCTACGTTACTTACCTTGAAAGTTATGGATAAACGGGGCGTTCTAAAACGCTTAAAGTTTCTGTCAAACCTTACTTGGAACAAACACTAACTACTATCAAAAGAATGAGCCCTTATTCCACAGATAAAGTGAATAATATCACGTTAAGCGTTTTTTCCCCCAAATAAGCCCATTATAAGGAAACAGTTTAACGTGGTTTACGTATCTCAACAGCGACCAGGGAAAACCAAACTTCTGTTAAATTTTTACTTATAATAAATACTTGCTGCTGTCAAAAGTACGAGCTCTTATTCAGCATATAAATTTGATCGCCCCCCATAGAAGTCCATTATAACAAACCATGTTAAGCTTTTTCCTTAATGGAGTTCTATAGGGAGAAAAGCGTGATATTATTCACTTTATACGCTGAATAAGAGCTCATTCTTTTGACAGCAGAAAGTGTTTATTATAAGTAAAATGTTAAGCCACGTTAAGCTTTTTTTTTGTATAATGGACTTCTATGGGGGGCGATCACTTTATATGCTGAATGAGAGCTCGTTCTTTTGAGAGCAGAAAGTGTTTATTATAAGTGAAATGTAACAGAAGTTTGGTTTTCCCTGGTCGCTGTTAAGGTAAGTTAAACCACGTTAAGCAGTTTCCTTACAATGGGCTTCTATGGGGGAGAAAACGCTTAACGTGATATTATTCACTTTATCTGTGGAATAAGGACTCGTTTTTTTGATAGTAGTTAGTGTTTGTTCCAAGTAAGGTTTGACAGAAATTTGGGGTTTCCTGGTAGTTTTTTACGTACATTAAGCCACGTTAAGCGTTTTAGAACGTCCCGGATAAACTCTTAGTGGAAAAATTTATATGTTCAGTACTTCCAAAAATTCTCAAGACTAACAATTACTCTGAACAACTTAAGGTCCAGGTCCAGTAATGTAAATGAATGTGCTTAATGGTAAAATTACAAACTGCACAAGTGTGTATGGTGTTCACTAGTGTAATTTATTCTGAGTTCGGATTAATAGTCTGTGCTGTAATGGCTTTATTTTATCTTGTCAGACTGATTGTGTTTTAAGAGCCAAACTTGCACCACAATATGGCAATACTCCACTTTTCAGAGGTTTAAAAGTGAGGCAAATGGATCATAAAGCACCTGTCAGTCATATTAGAGAAACAGCCAATGCAGGCACACACTGTTGACCCAATTATGCAGCATTGCCCATATGGAGGGCCACTAGAGGGGATGAACACAGAGGGTGGGCCGATTCACTGAACTAAGGCCAGTAACTTTGATCCCATTGCTGAAAAGGAAAAGTTCCTCTGTGATTCTTGACACCTGTAGCTTGTTTTAAGGAGTTGGATCATTCGTGCGCTATTGTAACTTCATGGCTGTTCAGTGGTGATGAAGTAAAATGCAGTGTGCTCTGGAGCGCGTGCATGTGTGCAGTGGATGGACATAACGATCGGGGGATCGATCGCGGGGTGCGGGTGCGTGCGCAGCGGCTCCGGTTCGCTCTCCTCCGGCTCGACATGTTAAATTCAAGTACGTAAAAAAAAAAAAAAACAGTACTCTTATTTAAAATTCTTTGTTTTATTGAATCCAGTCTTTCTGAACTCCTACATATTCATAGTTATCCCTTAAGAATATTAATGAGCATTTGACAATAATCATGTACATCTGAGATGGCTATCTTTTAAAAAAGAAAAAAAAGGCTTATCTTAGTATTTTTATCTTGTTTCTAGTCAAAATTTCTAAAAATTCTTAAATTAAGGCGAGACACTGCCAGTGAATAGGGTAAAAAAGACAACTAATAGTTATCGCCTTACTGACCCAGTTGATCGATTACATTGATAATATGAAATATGTGTTTATTTGCATACATTTCTAGTCCAGAAATCTAAACACTGGATGAAGTCAGTTTCAAAATTCTTGTTTAATTTTTTGACATAGTGTCAAATGCTTTTACTGAGGGAATTTGGGGTATATCATTTCATCACTCCATAATTCAGGAAAAAACTTTGAACAGACAAAAAACATGTATTTCTTACCATTTTGGGGAGAAAATGTTGTATAAAATCAAGCTAATATGAACAAATCCCTCTGTAAAAACCTTCAGGATATAGACAGAATACAAATGTAAAGTGTGGTGTGTTTAAGTGCTGCTGAAGTGGAGATTTATGGCTCAGTGTAGGAGAAAAAAACTCTTGGCCTTAAAAATATGTATTGTAATTGAAATCTATTGATACAAATAGATAAAGTGCTATAAAAGAAACACTTATCAGTGATGTTTGGCTGTTTTCTGAAAAAACACAAAGGCCTAAATCTCAAACTTCACAGCTGCATGAAAAAACAGCGTTTTTGCCCGTAAGATGTATTCAAGATATTTAATCTTGTTATTTGCAAAATGCACTTAATTTAGTTTTTTCTCCCTGGAAACAGTTAAAATTATCTGGCAATGGGGTAAGTAAAATATTTTTAAATCAAGATGCATTTTAAATGCATCTTAACTTAGGAATTTGTAGAAATTTTCACTAGAATCAAGACAAAAATACTAAGTAAGATGCAGCCACTGTTGTTCAAGAACATCCAATCAAATGTGAAGTTAAAGTTAATTAGTCAGAGCAGCTGTAATGGTTCTTGATTAAAGGGGGTGTGGTTGATAACGACTATTCATTTGCAGAGTATAAATAGCAGTCCAAGGCCTCCTGAAGCTATGCTCAGTTGTTTAGTAATGGCAGGAAAGTGGCATTTACGTTATTTCCAAACACTATGTGTTTTGGCTTGTTCTTTTTGCAGTGCTCTTCCTCAAATGGGTTTTCCAGCTCAGAATCCTCAAGCTCTGATGTTCCAGCCGTCTGACCATCGGTTTAAACAGTCAGCTCAACAACAATCTGCTCAGCAGGTTCCTCAGAAGTTTCAGCTTCAGCAGCCAGTGAAGGCCGAGCCTGTTGACAAATGTGCTGTAGCTGATTATGAGCAGATCCAATGTGGACAACTTGGTATTAGTGGTGCTGAGTGTGAGGCTATCAACTGCTGCTTTAATGGACAACAGTGTTACTATGGGAAAGCAGGTAAGAGTTTTGAATCTGATGAAACTTGGTTAATGTTTGTTACCCACATTAATCTACTCTTGTATGTCATTCCAGTGACTGTCCAGTGTATTAGAGATGGTCAGTTTGTGGTAGTGGTGGCTAGAGATGTTACGCTGCCTCGACTGAGTCTGGATTCGGTCCGTCTAGTGGGTGGAAGTGAACCACCTTGCGCTCCTGTGGACTCTACACCTTTCTTTGCTATTTACCAGTTCCCTGTCACCGCATGTGGCACGAGCATGATGGTGAGGAGATGCTTCTGGCTTTATTCTGCATGGCTTATGATGGGCTGGATGCCAACAGTGTTCATATTTGCAGGAGGACCGTGGATATGTGGTGTATGAAAACAGAATGACCTCCTCGTATGAAGTAGGCGTTGGTCCGTTTGGTTCCATCACGAGAGACAGCCATTTTGAGTAGGTGACTCATACCCTTTATCTTCAGTACCATCTCTGACAAACTCTACAAGTTGACCGTTTGTTGTCCAGGCTTCTCTTCCAGTGTAGGTACTCTGGTACTGCTGTGGAAGCTCTGGTTGTGGAGGTCAACAGTGTTCCTGCACCTCCACCAGTAGCTGCTCCTGGACCTCTCAGAGTGGAGCTTAGACTGGCCAATGGCCAGTGTGTCACCAAAGGTTGCGCAGAAGGTAAGACTTGTCTTCAGTCTTAAAGTCCAGGTTGCAGTGGACTGTGGTTAAACCCCAGTTTTCCTCAGGGGATGAGGCCTACACGTCCTACTACGGTGCTGCTGATTATCCCGTCACGAAAGTCCTGCGAGAGCCTGTGTATGTTGAGGTGCGCATTCTGGAGAGGACTGACCCCAACCTTGTCCTGATGCTGGGACGTTGTTGGGCGACATCAACCCCCAGTCCACTCAGTCTACCCCAGTGGGATCTTCTGATTGATGGGTGAGTCTGCCGACAGTCTTTATCCAGCTAGTCTGCTGTGAGGAACTCTCTAACTGCCTCTTTCCTCTTCAGATGCCCTTACTATGATGACCGTTACCTGACCGCACTGGTTCCAGTGACTAGAGCGTCTGGTCTTCAGTTCCCAACCCACTACAAGCGCTTCGTTGTCAAGATGTTCACGTTTGTTGATCCAGCATCACTGGCTCCTCTGCAGGAAACCGTATGCTCTCAGCTCTTCCTGAACCCCTAATATTACTCTTTAATGGATTCTATGGCTTAACCCTTCTCTCTTTCAGATCTTCATCCATTGCAGTACAGCGGTGTGCCATCCCTCTTCTGGCTCCTGTGAGCAAAGCTGTGGCAGGAAGAGTAAGTGCACGCAGTAACTATTTCCACTTGATTTGTGACTTTGTGGCCTTTCTCACTACTTCTCCTTTTTAGGAAGAGATGTTGCTGTGAGGACCTCCACTATTGGACAAACTGTTTCCAGTGGAGAAGTGAGAGTGGTTGTTTGAGTTGTCTTTTAATAAACCATGTAGAACCTTACACCGTCTCAGTGTTTCATGCCAAGCTACCTAAAGTTGCTTGTTTCTTTGCTATGTTAAGATCAATTGTGACTCCAAATCTACCTTCAGTCATTTGGTGCATCAACCATTGGGCCTGTTTTGGTTCACAATTTGTGTTCTCAAAAGGTCTTCTAGACACCCTTCCCTTAAGATCTGGTTCAGTTAGGGTGACCAGATGAGATTGGTTGAAATTCGGGAGGGGGGGTGTAATTCATAATAAAGATAATGAATTTCATGTTATTAATATAAGTAGCCTACATAATTTTATATAATATAGAAGTAATGTTAGGCATTTTTATACTTCAAACTGAAGTTAATGAACTTTTTTTTTTTTTTTTTTTTTTTTATTAACAAGTACATATGCATATAAATTGATATAGCCTAATACGTAGGCTATAGAAGTATTTTTTTTTTTTTGAACACGGTGCCTCGCCCTCGACTGGTCTGACTTCACGTGACTTCTGCCTGCACTTTCAACTGTCCTAACGGCTGCTGCAACTTGCGCTCTCTTCATCTACTCTATAAAGCAAAAAGGGGACAAAAAGGTTGTATTGTCTTTGTGCATATAGCCTAGATGAATTAGATTTTGCAGAGCTTTTCACTGCTGCCAGCACTCCCGTCTTTCCAAGGATGTATTTATGGAACTCTGCACAAGTCATTAAATTCATTTTTACTTTGATTTCGCTGCGGACCAGTTTAATTTTTGGGATAATTAGTTCGGGATTCGGGACAGCAGCTTAGATTTCGGGACTGTCCCGAATTTTTCGGGACGTCTGGTCACCCTATTTATATCCTTTATCCAATTTGTTCCTCTTTGTGATGGAGTTTTCCTCCATGACTCTTATCAGGTCGGCAAAAGTTATCTTTGGCAAACCAGTGAGGGAAGTTGTGTAGACTCCATTTTAATTTTATATTACCCGGCTTTCTGCTGTGTTGACATTACACAGGAAGTCTGCATACCCTGCGATTGTGTATTTCCGGTTTCTGTTTAAAAGGTCTGTTCCGAGTTCTGACGTGACATAGCCCGCGAAACCACTATATCTGCTCCTACAAGTGCGGTGTTTATGCAAGTGGTACACAGTGAAAAAATAGACTTTAGGACAATATAACGTTGCAAACAAATTAATGTAATAATAAATGCGCTCAGGCAGTTTGGGGTGATTTGAAGTTGTGATTTATGAGCTAAAAAACCTGCCTGGAACGCAGCATAAGTACTGAACTAGGAAAGACACAGCATTAGTAGGATGCAGCCTTTCGTTTGAGAAACACCAAATATCTGATTAGATAGAACTGTATTGATCCCAGATTGATTTCACACTTTACAGATTTGTTTGGTCACATGCTTTTTCAAACCGTATATATCCTCTGCTCCGTGAAAATTTGTTAGATATGGTGGAGAAAACAAGTCTGACCACCAGATGTCGCTAATGCGCTTTGTGTTTAAAGCTTCGAGTAATGAACTGTTTTTAAGCACAGTTTCATGAGTCTTACTTTTTTTATTTTAATAAAACAAAGGTATATAAAGCCAATAAACACATGTGGTGATTAAATGAATAACCATGACAACTAATAAGTGGCAGGAAACTAAACAAAGCAAGACAGGAATTAATGAATATACTAAAAGTCCATAAAAATTAAACTAAGACCTGTTACACATATACACTGACGCTCAAAAGTTTGGGATTAGTAAGATTTGTAATGCTTTTTAAAGGAGACTTTTCTGCTCATCAAGACTGAATTTATTTGTTTTCAAAAAACAGAAAAACGGTAATATTATGAAATGTTAATGAAATTTAAAATAGTGGTTTTCTATTTTAATATACTTTAAAATATTATTTATTCCTGTGATGCAAAGCTGAATTTTCAGCATCATACTCCAGTGTCACATGATTCTTCATAAATCATTCTAATATGCTGATTTATCATCAATGTTGGAAACAATTGTGCTGCTTAATTTTTTTATGGAACCTGTCATACTTTTTTAGGATTCTTTGATAAATAAAACGTTAAAAAGAATAGCATTTATTTAAAATAGAAAACTTTAAACGATAAACACCTCGTCCGAAGTTTGGGGTAGCTAAACTTTTTCTTTCTTTCTCTTTTTAAAATAAATTAATACTTTAATTCAGCAAGGATTTGTTAATTTGATTTTAAAAAAAAAAGTGATAGTAAAGACTTACATTGTTAGAAAAGATTTCTATTTTGAATAAATGCTGTTCTTTTTAACGTTATATTTATCAAAGAATCCTGAAAAAATATCACAGGTTCCAAAAAAATTAAGCAACACAACTGTTTCCAACATTGATAATAAAAGTAATAAATCAGTATATTAGAATGATTTCTGAAGGATCATGTGACACTGAAGACTGGAGTAATGGCTTTGCATCACAAAAATAAATTTAAAAGTTTGATTTTAAATTATATTCATTTTAAAGTATATCAAAATAATAAACTGTTATTTTGAATTGCAATAATATTTTAAAATGTTATTTTGTGATCAAATAAATTGAAGCATAAGAAACTTTTTTGTTAAAAACATTAAAAATCTTACCCAAACTTTTAAGCGACAGCGTATAGTTAAACATTGTATAAAATAAGTGACAAATAACAAAATGACTAAACAAATGAAAAATTACGTTTAAGTAGCATCAACATGCCCAGACTCAACTAGAACATCGGAGGAGCTGCCAGAGGAGGCTGATTCAGTAGCCTATTATGTCGCTCAACATAATCTCCATAATCTACTGTCGCAAGGTCACTTATTACAAAAAAATCATCATGTCTACACACAGATTTGCCAAGTTAGTGCACCACCAGCCAAACTACATTAAAACAATCTTCTTCTACAAGCTACATAGTGGACAACTGACCAAAAGTAACTTCAGAAGTTGCTTCTCATAAACTTTCCCCTATAGTCTCCATAATGGAGAATGAAGAGAACCTTCAGAAGAAGTTTCTCATAATATCTTTAAGCCAAAAAAAAAAAAACTCAAAACAACAGGCATCTCCTAACACAACCACAATGGAAAACAGCCTAACAAGAGACAATAATACAGTGACAATGAAGTAACAATAACATAATACAAATGAGAAAACCTCCTCTTAAGCTTCTCTTGACTGATTCTCCATTATGGAGGCTATAGGGGAAACTTTATGAGAAACAACTTCTAAAGTTACTTTTGGTCAGTTCTTCACTATGTAGACTGTAGAAAAAGATTATTTTAATGTAGTTTGGCTGGTGGTGCACTAACTTGGCAAATCTGTGTGTAGACATGATGATTTTTGTGTAATAAGTGACCTTGCGACAAAAGATTATTAAGATTATGTTAAGCGACATAATAGGCTACTGAATCAGCCTGCTCTGGCAGCTCCTCCGATGTTCTAGTCTTCTGAGTCTCATTAAAATATGTCCGGGCATGTTGATGCTACTTAAACGTAATTTTCGATTTGTTTCGTCTTTTTTTTTGTCACTTATTTTACAATGTTTAACTACACACTGTCGCTCAAAAGTTTGGGATCAGTAAGATTTTTTATGTTTTTTAAAAAAAGTCTCTTATGCTCATCAAACTTCCATTTGCTTGGTCACAAAGTAAAATTTTGAAATATTATTGTAATTCTTTAATATGCTTATATTTTAATATGCTTTAAAATTAAACTTTTAAATGTATTCCTGTGATGCAAAGCTGAATTAAATTTTTTGAGCATCATTACTTCAGTCTTTAGTGTCACATTGTAAAACATTGTAATATACTGATTTATTACTTTTATTATCAATGTTGGAAACAGTTGTGCTGCTTAATATTTTTTTTGAACCTGTGATACTTTTTTCAGGATTCTTTGATGACTAAAACGTTAAAACGAACAGCATTTATTCAAAATAGAAATCTTTTCTTTACTATCACTTTTTATCAAATTAACACATCCTTGCTGAATTAAAGTATTCATTTATTTTAAAGAGAGAAACAAAAAAAAGTTTAGTGACCCCAAAATTCAGAGGAGGTGTTTATTAAAATGTTAATGCTATTTAAAATAGTGTTTTTTATTTTAATATACTTTAAAATATAATTTATTCCTGTGATGCAAAGCTGAATTCTGTGATTCCTGTGATTTCAGCATCATTACTCCAGTGTCACATGATCCTTCATAAATCATTCTAATATGCTGATTTATTAGCAATGTTCAAAACAGTTGTGCTGCTTAATATTTTTTTGGAACCTGTGATACCTTTTTTTAGAATTCTTTGATGAATAAAATGTTAAAACAAACAGCATTTATTTAAAATAGAAATCTTTTGCATAAAAAGTGATAGTAAAGATTTTTATTTTGAATAAATGCTGTTCTTTTTTTATTTTTATTCAACAAAGAATCCTGAAAAAAAGTATCACAGGTTCCAAAAAAAATATTAAGCAGCACAACTGTTTCCAACATTGATAATAGTAATAAAATGAAAAAAATGAAAAAGTAATAAATCAGTACATTAGAATGATTTCTGAAGGATCATGTGACACTGAAGACTGGAGTAATGGCTGATGAAAATTCAGCTTTTCATCACAGAAATAAATTATATTTTAAAGTATAAAAAACTGTTATTTTAAATGGTAATAATATTTCATAATATAATTTTGTTCTGTATTTTTGATCAAATAAATGGAACTTTGATGATCAACTTTGACTTAAAAAAAAAATTTAAAATCTTACTGATCCCAAATGTTTCAGCGACAGTGTATAGTTAAACATTGTACAAGTGACAAATAACAAAATGACTAAACAAATGAAAAATACGTTTAAGTAGCATCAACATGCCCAGACTCAACTAGAACATCGGAGGAGCTGCCAGAGGAGGCTGATTCAGTAGCCTTATGTCGCTCAACATAATCTCCATAATCTACTGTCGCAAGGTCACTTATTACAAAAAAATCATCATGTCTACACACAAATTTGCCAAGTTAGTGCACCACCAGCCAAACTACATTAAAACAATCTTCTTCTACAGTCTGCATAGTGGAGAACTGTCTAAAAGAAACTTCAGAAGTTGTTTCTCATAAAGTTCCCCTATAGTCTCCATAATGGAGAATCATGAAAAGCTTCAGAAGAGGTTTCTCATAATGTCTTTTCACCTAAATCTTCTCCTAAAGTTTCAATGACCAAAAAACCCTCAAAACAACAAAAATATGCAATTTGGTGCAGTTGCTGATATTTATTTGGCCAAAAGTAAGATGAAAATCAATGAGATCTTCATAAACGTTTAGCTGACTACTTACATAATGCTTATAAATATCATTTGTCACTCTATGGGCTGGTTTCACAGACAGGGTTTAGGTTAAACCAGGATTAGGCCATATTTTAATTAGGACATTTGAGTACTTTTTATGAATCTGCCTCAGATAAAACCATTACTGGTGTTCATCTTGAGACAAAACAAAGGCACTCATATATTTTAAGATCAATAAGTGCAAGTTTATTGTCAGTTGACACAGTTCAGACATACATTTTTCTCAAGGACTGTAGGATGTAGAGAACCCAATCAAACCAGTGAGAGAAATATATTTTCTTTGTCATTTATCTGCGCAGATGTGTTTTCAGTCAGAGCAATGACTATCAAATGTGACCCTGGACCACAAAACCAGTCATAAGGTTAAATTTTACAAAATTGAGATGTATACATCACATGAAAGCTCAATAAATAAGCTTTCTATTGATGTATGGTTTGTTAGGATAGGACAATATTTGGCTGAGATACATCTATTTGAAAATCTGGAATCTGAGGGTGCAAAAAATCAAAATACTGAGAAAATCACCTTTAAAGTTGTCCAAATTCAATTCTTAACAATGCATATTACTAATCAAAAATTACTTTTTGATATATTTATAGTAGGAATTTTACAAAAAATCTTAAATGGAACATGATCTTTACTTAATTTCCTAATGATTTTTGGCATAAAAGAAAAATCAATAATTTTGACCCATACTATGTATTTTTGGCTATTGCTACAAATATACCCCAGCGACTTAAGACTGGTTTTGTGGTCCAGGGTCACAAATGTCAGTATATGACCTGTTTTATTCAAAGAACAGGGATTTATCAAAGTCTGATCGTGTTTGTGCAAGTGAATCATGTCACAAACAAGGGAGATTACTAAGGACCTCGGAAAAAAGAGTTGATGTTGCTCATCGGGCTAGAAAAGATTACAGAATCATCTCTAAAGAGTTTGGACTCCACAAATCCACAGTCAGACAGATTGTGTACAAATGGAGGAAATTCAAGACCACTGTTACCTTCCTGAGAAGTGGTCAACAAACAAAGATCGCTCCAAAGAACGTGTAATAGTCTGCGAGGTTGCAAAAGTTCCAAGGGTAACTTCTAAGCAACTAAAGGCCTTTCTCACATTGGCTAATGTTAATGTTCATGAGCCCACCATCAGGAGAACACTGAGCAACCAATGGTGCGCATGGCAGAGTTGCAAGAAGAAAGCCACTGTTCTCCAAAAAGAAATTTGCTTGCTAAAGATCATGTAGACAAGCCAGAGGACTACCGGAGAAAGGTTTAATGTATGGATGAAACCAAAATAGAACTTATTGGTTCATTCCAGCTTAAGAATCTTATCCCATCTGTGAAACAATGTCCCCAAGCACAAAAGTCATTCTACCAAAGAATGTTTAAAGAAGAACAAGTTAATGTTTTGGAATGGCTGAGTCAAAGTCCAGACCTTAATCCAATTCAAATGTTGTGGAAGGACCTAAACAAGCAGTTCATAGGAGGAAACCCACTAACATCAGAGTTTAAGTGGTTCTGCACTAAGGAATGGGCTAAAAGTCTTACATGTTATTGTGCAGGACTCATCAGCATTTAAAAGAAATTTTATCTTCAGTTACTGCAGCAAAAAGGGGTCACACCAGATACTGAAAGCAAAGATTCACATACTTATGCAGTGCACAGATAAATAAATGACAAAGACAGTACTTTTCTCTCACTTGTTTGATTGGGTTCTCTTTGTCTACTTTCAGGACTTATATGAAAATCTGATGATGTTGTCGGTCATATTTATGCAGAACATTAAGAAGAATTTAACGACTTAATGTCGGTCTGTTCCTTAACGTAAACTATGGCTTTAGTAGAATTACAATATATTGCACCCTCAAACCTACAGAGGATAATCATTTTGGAGAATAGATGGATGAACAATATACACTTAAAAAAAAGATTCAAAAATGGGTTTTCGCAGTGATGCCATAGAAGAACCATTTTAGATTTTTAAGAGAACCTTTCAGTCATCAGTTCTCAAAAGAGCCATTATTTTCTTAGTTCAAAGAACATTTTAACAGTTTAATTATGAAATGTTTTACTGGCTAAGCCAATTTAATAATTTAATTATTTTCTCCATTGTAAAGAACCTTTTCTGCAGCAGAAAGATTCCATAAAGGTTAAAGGTTCTTCAAGGAACCACAGATGCCAATATAGAACCTTTACAGTATTTTTAAAAGTTAACATAAATCGTATATAGGCTACTCTTACTAAGGCACAGAAAAAGTGTACCATTCTATTAAACAGTCCTTTTTGTTATTTTTTTATGTGAACAGACATCCACCTGACAATAGGTGGCGCAATAATAAAAGATTTTATATTTCTGTTCCGCTTATGATTCAAGAAAGATACACTCGGAGAAAAAAAGATAGAAAGAATGGTACAAAACTGTCACTGGGGCGGTTCCCTTTCAAAAGGTACACATATGTGCACTTTAAATACCAATATGTGACCCTGGACCACAAATCCAGTCACGTGGAGCAATTTTTTAAAAATACATCATATCATATATGAATAAATAAGCTTTCCATTAATGCATGGTTTGTTAGGATAGGACAATATTTGGCCAAGATACAAGTATTTAAAAATCTGGAATCCGAGGGTGCAAAAAAAAAAAAAAAATACTGAGAAAATCGTCTTTAAAGTTATCTACATGAAGTTCTTAGCAATGCACATTACTAATCAAAAATTACGTTTTGATATATTTATGGTTGGAAATTTACAAAATTTATTCATGGAACATGATCTTTACTTAACATCCTAATGATTTTTGGCATAAAAAAAAAAAAATTAACCCATACAATGTATTTTTGTCTATTGCTACAACTATACCAGTGCTACTTAAGACTGGCTTTGTGGTCCAGGGTCACATACAGTACTTTTTTTTTATTTTTTGGGACGGGTGATGTTAAAATCAAAATTCAAAAATCAATTCTACGGATTACACACTTTCTATTCGTCAAGAAAATCTGATATTGCAAGTTTTCTGAGTAAGTCTCTTTTTAACGTCTTTTTACATGAATAATTAAAACACATAATCTCATATCATTTAGTAAAGATACTTAAGAACATGTGACTAATTGTGAACACTAAGTCCAACCTTGATTATAATTCTTACATTTTCAAATAGGACATTTTTGAGGACAGATGTTAGAACTGTGCTACATTTTGGCTCTAGGGGAGCTATAACCAAAATGAATTCAAATCAATTAAAAACATAAATCAATATGATCATGAGATTCAACCTGATATTCTATTAAATTTGATACTTCACCAACCCCATCCTTGTCTGTCAAGCTTTTACTCATGTCCAAAATTCTGTGTGGTTGAATACTTTTGCTCCAAGATAAATAAATGTTGTTAACTTAAAGGGATTGTTCACCCAAAAATGAAAATTTTATGTTTATTTGCTTACCCCCAGGGCATTCAAGATGTAGGTGACTTTGTTTCCTCAGCAGAACGCAAACGCAAAGATTTTTAACGAAAACCGGTGCAGTCTATCAGCCATATAATGGCAGTGGATGGGCACCAGACCTTTAAAAGTAAAAAAAACATGCACAGACAAATCCAAATTACACCCTGCAACTCGTGACGATACATTGATGTCCTAAGACACGAAACGATCGTTTTTTGCGAAAAACTGAACAGTATTTATATCAATTTTTACCTTTGATACACAGCAATGTCCATCTGTCCTGAGCACGAGTTCAGCATCAGGCACGTTACATGTGAACGCACTCTGGCGTAGTATACGCAAACCCCGGAAGCGATCTGTCGCGTGTATACGACACACATTGTTTACACAGAGCACAGAGATTGTGGGTATAGCGGCTATTCAAAATGGTAATTACTTGCGCTCATCCTGATTGTTCAAACCGATTTAAAGCTTCCGGGACTTTTCAACGGTTTCCGCTTCCGGCGTTTGCGTATACTACGCCAGAGCGCGCACACATGTAACAAACCGGATGAAAAGCTCGTGCTCAGGACAGATGGACGTGGCTGTGTATCAAAGGTAAAAAATTACATAAATACTGTTCAGTTTCTTGCAAAAAAAGATTGTTTCGTGTCTTAGCCCTGCTGAAAAAACCAGCATATGCTGGTTTTTTCAGCAGGGAGGACATCAATGTATCGTCAGGAGCCGCAGGGTGTAATTTGGATTTGTCTGTGCATGTTTTTGTTTACTTTTAAAGATCTGGTGCCCATCCACTGCCACTATTTGGCTGACAGACTGCACCGGTTTTTGTTAAAAATCTTTGTTTGTGTTCTTCTGAGGAAACAAAGTCACCTACATCTTGGATGCCCTGGGGGTAAGCAGATAAACATCAAATTTTCATTTTTGGGTGAACTATCCCTTTAATGTTATGTATTGATTTAGTCATTGTTGTAGCAACAATAGAAGTCTACACTAGCACAGTTACTATGCTGAAAAAAAAAACTTTTGTAATCAGGTACAGTGTTTTTATTAATTTTAACTGCTTTTAAAAAGACTCCATTGCAGTGGTTCCCAAATGGGGTGTGTGCAAGCCCGGGGGAGTTGCGTGTGCTCTGGGGGATGGCAAAGCAATATTTCCAATGGCAGAATGCCAGAATATCTCAGAACAATGCCATACATGTCAGTGTTTTATTGCCATT